>NW_007729067.1:6962-60535 GCF_000696425.1 Galeopterus variegatus | reverse complement strand
TGGCTCGGCGCGCGGATGGGGCGGCATGACCCGGGCGACGGGCGGGGGGCACGACCGCGGGCTCAGCCCCCGCCCACAGCTCCATCCACCGCCGTGCCCCTGCGGAGACACAAGGAGAAAAGTCAGGACCCCGGGGGGCGCAGGGAGGGGGCGCCCACCCGCGGAGCCCAGATGTGTCCCGGCCAGGGGTCGTGGCACGTCTCCCCGACCCACGTGCCCGCTGCCCCAGCCGTGGGTGTGTGTGTGTTCCCCCGGGGCGCTCCATCCGCCCCCTGCCCCCCGACCCAGGCTGTGATGCGCTTTGGGGTCGTTTCAGATTCTAAAGTCTGAGAGTAGTCTCCGGAGCCACGCGGACGGCAGGGACGATGTGCAAGAACTGGCTTCCTAAGTGAGCCACCGGCTCCGGGGCTTCCCGGCCTGAGCAAACACTAGCTACGGAGGGGAACCGGGCAGCCCCTGCCCTGGACGTCGGGGTCTCCCTGCTGCACCCTCTCGGGACATCAGAGACCAACTCTCCCCAAACCGCTGCCAGCGCCGGATCCGGGAGGGCGCCTGGGTGCCCGCCGTTTACCTTCCTGACCCTGGCCTTGGGGCTGTGTCTGTCGGCCTAGGCAGGCCGGGGCCGCAGCCGGAGCACTTTCCAGCACTGGCCCGGTCGTCTGTCCCTAACAAGTGTGTTTTGTGTGTGCCGAGGTTCTGCACGTCCCTTGTACCGGAACCAATCTTCGCTGGCCCCTGCCTTCGTCCTCCTCTGAGGGTGTGTGTGTGTGTGTGTGTGAGGGTGTGTGTCGCTGTCCCCCTGCCGTCGCCCCCCTCGGAGGGTGTGTGTGTGTGCGTGTGTGTGTGCTCAGTGTGTGTGAGTGCGCGCGCGTGTGTATGTGTGCTCGCGTGTGTGCTCGCGTGTGTATGTGTGTGCTCAGTGTGTGCGCGCGTGTGTGTATGTGTGCTCAGTGTGTGTGTGCACGCGTGTGTGCGCGTGTGTGTGTGTGCTCAGTGTGTGTGTGCTCGCGTGTGTGTGTGCTCAGTGTGTGTGTGCGCGCGTGTGTGTATGTCTGTGTGCTCAGTGTGTGTGTGTGTGCTCAGTGTGTGTGTGTGTGCACGCGTGTGTGCGCGCGTGTGTGTATGTCTGTGTGCTCAGTGTGTGTGTGTGCGCGTGTGTGTGTGTGTGTGTGTGTGTGTGTGTGCGTGCGCGCGCGCGCTTCGAGTCCCACCCTCTGCGAGCCCCGTTACCGAGGACGCGGCTGCCCCCCGGACTCCGGGACCCGCACCCCCTCGGAGGAACTCCGGGCCACGCGTGGCTGCAGCCCGGGTGCCCAAAGCCAACCTCCCGGGGCCGGCGCTCTACGTCCCCGAGTGCAGGGCTCCTCCGCATCCCGGGCAGCCTCGGCCCAGCCCGGGGACGCCTGCAGCGCGCCTGGGGAGGAGCCGCGGAGCGAGCCGCCCGGAAGGCGGGCTGGAGAAACGCCGCTCCACGCCAGCCTCTGAGATCAGACCCCCTGCTCCTGTCCCCTGCCCACCCCTCTGCAATGCTGCAGCACCCGGAGCTCAGATCAGCTCCAGAGCAGAGGGAAGGGAAAGAGGGTGCGGAGCGAATCCAAAGCCACCAAACTTACCTGCAGTTTCTCCGATCGCCGGGTCCTGTGCAGACTACATGCCCGGAGACGCAGACCTCGTCGGGACGAGATGGCTTTACCAGTAAAAATGCTCAGAAATGATTTCCGCAATAAGCTATGGAAGACACAAAAGGGGAAGGGGAGTGCGGAAAAGAGGGGAAAGCGCCTCGGCTCAGGGGACCGGCGATCCCGGCGGTGGTCACCCCAAGCCGGCCCTGCACGCCTTTCTCGGCCGTGGAGATACTACCCTGTCGGTGTCTGCTCCGGGCTTCTTCGGTGTTTGTTCAATGTACGACAAAAAAAAAAAAAAAAAAAAAAAAAAAAAAAGTTGGGGGAGGGGGAGGGGAGGAGGGAGCAAGGCGGGGGCTTGGGGAGGAGAGCAGGAAGGAAGTTGTGAGCCTGTCTGGGGTTGGACTCAGCGGAACAAGTTTTTCTTTTTTTCTATTGCTTGGCAAGACCGAGGAAGGGAAACACTTTTTTTTAAAAAAAGTTTCCATTGTTAGCTAACAACAACAAAAAAAGCCTTTTAACCAATGCGGTTTAAAGATAGACGATTCATTTTCCACCCCTGCATCAAGGCTTGCCGGTGTCTAGCTTTATGAAATTATTTTTGAAAAATGCTTTTAATAACGTTTGGAGTGTGCGTTTTAAACAAAACAAATTAGGGGGACCATTTGAGTACGGAAAACGGGCTAACATCCTATATAAACGGTTTGTGTTCTTGTACAGAAATATGCAGATTCAAAGGAGGTACGTTGTGGGCACCTCGTTGCAAAGTTGCAGATTTGAAGTGCATCACGGTAGTCGTTGGAAGGCTGGTTGGGCGGTGAGCTGCGGATGGTTTTGCAGTGCAATCGCTAGATGTATAAACACACCTTTACCTTGCATTTATACCTATGTATAAATGCACACAGCAAATGGGACATTCGCATATTTGTGCACTTAATTCTCAAAGTTGTTTTAAGAAAAAGCATAGTGAAACGAAGAAAGCTTGAGCAGTGTCTGAAACCCCTTTGCTCAGGGTCTTGTAGACTGGATCATTTTCGAGAGCCTTCCTCTACCCCCATCAGCAAAAAAGGGGGGGGAGGGGACATCAGCCTGCCTTACAGGGAAGGGGATCGTACCCCACTTAAGCTCTGGCACTGCACGTGTTTTGCATAGTTCCCTAAATCTTAAACTACAGCATTTAGTGGAAAGAGAGAAAACACAGCTGCAGGGCTCAGGAGATTTGAAAATCCCAAACCCGAATGGGTCCTTATATCCTGACTAGCTAAAATTCAGACGGAAATTTTGGCTTTGCTTGTAGCAAGCAGATCTCTTGCTTGTTTATGTAACAATACTGTGAAGTGAGCAAAGCAACCTGCTACTCAACCAGGAAAAGACTCTTTAAATCTGAAACCAAGAGATCTTCGAGCCAAGAATTCCTGGGAATCAGACACTGTTGAATCCTTTCTAATTTTTTAAATGATGCCATGGAAGGATGGAACCTAATTCCCCTCTGGCCCAGAGTTTATGCAGGTGTTGACTCAGGCTTCGGGCTGTTTCTAAGACAGAGAAGCCTTTCCTTTCCCCTAATTTGGTTCCCCAGCAGCAAGATAGAGCTGCCAGTTCTCAGGACACTCGCTCATTGGAGTTTATTCCAGCAGAGGCATCACGGTGGAAGCAACTGAAGAACTAGCAAGACATACACGGAGCACAGAAACTTAACTTCTCAACCCCTGGGAAACCTCACTGTCACCTCACGGCCAGACACCACCAGCCTGCCCTAGTTGAGAGACTCAGGCTTCCTGAACGTGCAGCCAGCCTGAAAAATTTTTGGTCAACGGCAGCCAGCAGCTGTCAGGTGTGACACGGAGGAAGGGATTCCTGCCTTGGGCTGGAGGTAGGACTAGATGATAATTCCACAGTCTGAAATTCTAGCTGTGCCACCCAGAGCAGCAGGGCTTGGGGAAAAAACGGGACAAAACCCACATGGAAGCCAGTATGATAGTCTCGCATCCTGGAGCAGAATCTAGTTGCCTTCCATGATTTTAAATGAACATAAGAAAAAGAATTTATATAGCATTTATTATTTGCCAGACACTGTTCTAGGCTCATTATAAATATGTAGACATTTTGGGGCCGGCCCGGTGGCACACTGCTACAGTGCGCCGCTTGGGAGCGCGGTGGCACTCCCACCGAGGGTTCGGATCCCACATACAGACCGGTTCCCGCTCACTGGCTGAGCGAGGTGCGGGCGCGACGCCGAGGGTTGCGATCCCGTTGCCGGTCCCGGTCCGGTACGGGCACGACACTGAGGGATGCGATCCGTTGCCGGACACGAAAAAAGACAAAAAGGAAAAATAAATAAATAAATAAATAAATATGTAGACATTTTTATCCTAATAACAACCCTATGAGGTAGGAATCCCCATTTTATGGGTGAAGAAATCAAAGCACAAAGAGGCCAGTCATTTTGCCCCAAATCCCACAGCTGGTGAGAGGCAAAACTGGGATTTGAAACTGTACAGTCCAGAATCTGTACTTGTCATTGGTTCTCTGCACTCTATACTGGTTATCTACAACTGCAAGGAAGGTTTGCCTAACTTTTCAGGGTCCCCATTTGCCCACTTTTGAAAAGGAATCATAAAAAACCAAAGCTATGAAACTATAGGAATAGAAAGGAACTTCCTCAACTGGAGATAGAGCACCCATGAAAAACCTACAGCTAGCATTAGACTTCACGATGAAGGACTGAACATTTGCCCCCTAAGATCAGGAACAAGGTTAGGATGTCTGTTCTTGCCACTTTCACACAATATTATACTTGAAGTCCTAGCCAGTGCAATCAAAAGAGAAAAAGAAATAAAAGATATCCAAATTGGAAAGGACGAAGTAAAACCATTTACATGATATGATTGTCTATGTAGAAAATCCTATGGAATCTACAAAAAAGCTACTAGAACTAACAAGTGAGTTTAGCAAATGTATTAGTTTGCTAGGCTGCCATAAGAAAGTACCACAGACTGGTTGGCTTAAACAACAGTAATGTATTTTTTCACAATTCTGGAGACCAGAAGTCTGAGATCAACACGTTGGTGGGGTTGGTTTTTTCTGAGGCCTCTCTCCTTGCCTGGTAGATGGCCATCCTCTCCCTGTATTTTCACATGGTCTTCCCTCCATGCATGTCTATATCCTAATATTCTCTTCCTATAATGACACCAATATTATTGGATTAGGGCCCACCCTACTGACCTCACTTAACCTTAATTACCTTTTAAAAGACTCTCTCTCCAAATACAGTCACATTCTGAGGAACTGATGATTAGGACTCCAGCCTATGAGTTGGGGGGACCAGGGAAGACACAATCTAGCCCATACAACAAAGTTGTAGGATACAAGATGAATATACCAAAATCAATTGTATTTCTTTTTATTTATTTATTTTTTTTTTTTGTCTTTTATCTTTTCCCGTGTCCGGCAACGGATCGCAACCCTCAGTGTTGCCCCCGTACCGGACCGGGGACCGGCAACAGGATTGCAACCCTCGGTGTTGCTCCCGCTCCTCGCTTAGCCAGCGAGCGGGAACCGGTCTGTATGTGGGATCCGAACCCTCGGGCGGGAGCGCCCGCCGCGCTTCCCAAGCGGCGCACTTATCCAGTGTGCCACCGGGCCGGCCCAATCAATTGTATTTCTATATGTACAAGACGGCAACGGGATTGCAACCCTCGGTGTTGCTCCCGCTCCTCGCTTAGCCAGCGAGCGGGAACCGGTCTGTATGTGGGATCCGAACCCTCGGGCGGGAGCGCCCGCCGCGCTTCCCAAGCGGCGCACTTATCCAGTGTGCCACCGGGCCGGCCCAATCAATTGTATTTCTATATGTACAAGACCTGTAGAGAGAAAATTACAAATTGCTACTGAGAAAAACTGAAGACCTAAATAAATGGAGATATATATCGTGTCCATGAATTGGAGGACTCAAGATTGTTAAGATGCCAATTTTCCCCAAATTTATCGATAGATTCAATGCAATCACTGTCAATATCCAGCAGGGATTTTTTTGTCTTTTGCTTTTGTTTTCTAAACATCACAGGGAAATGCAAATGATCTAGAATAGTCAAAACAACTTTGAAAAAGAACAGAGTGGAAGGGCTAACACTGTCTGATGTCAAGACTTATTATAAAGCTACAATAATCAAAACAGTGTGGTATTGGCATGAGGGTGGACAATTAGATCAGAGACAGAATAGAGTCCAGAAAGAGACCCACATATTTGTGGGTAATTGATTTTTGACACAGGTGCAGAAAAGTGGAGAAAGAAATCTTTTGACAAATGGTGCTGTAGCAATCGGATATCCACATACAAAAAAAAGAAAGAAAGCAAGAAAAGAACTTCAATGCATATCCTCTACCATATATAAAAGTTAACTCAAAAAAGCTCATAGATCTAAATGTAAAACCTAAACCATAAAACTTTTATAAGAAAACATAAGAGAAAATCTCTGGGACCTTGGCTTAGAAAAATATTTTTTAGACACAACACCAAAATTAATTGAACTACATCAAAATTAAAAACTTCTCTTCAAAAAATATTGAAAAAAATGACAAGATAAGCCACAGACTGGGAGAAAATATATGCAAAGCATAATAATCATAGCAGCTTTATTTGAATTAGCCAAAAACCGGAAACAACCCAAATGCCATCAAGAAGTGAATGAATAAACAAACTGTAATGTATCTATACAATGGAAGACTATTCATCGATAAAAAGAAATGGACTAGTGATATACTCACAACATGGATGAATCTCAAAATTATTACGCTGAGCAAAAGAAACCAGACAAAAAGGGATACCTACTCTATGAGTCCATTTGTAGAAAATTCTAGAAAATGCAAACTAATCTATAGTAACAGAAAGCAGATGGGTGGCTCGCTGGAAGTGGGGGGCTGGGGGGAAGGGGCAGGAGATAGGGAAGACAAAGGGACATAAGGAGACTTGTGGAGGTCATGTCCATATGTTCCATATATATGTCATATCCATATATGATCCATATATGTTCACTATCTTAATTGTAAGAAGGATTTCAGGAGTGTTTACATCTGTAAAAACTTATCAAATTGTAAAACATTAAATCTGTGCAGCTTATTATATATCGATTATAACTTAATAAAGCTGTTTTTAAAAAATAAATCTATGGACAGATATAGCCTTTGAAAAGGATATTATTCCTTCCCCTCCCCACCCCCCAGGCCTCATGCCAAGCACAGTGCCTGACGTCATATAATATCACTTCTGGGTAAAATGTTGAATCATTCATTCATTTGCTCACTCATTGTTTCCTGGAATAACTGTGTGTCCCCCTTCCACTTCATATATAACTCTGTTAAATTATTTGCTGCACTGTATAATAATCTTTAATCTTCCTGTCTTTGTTTTCTACTAGATAGTGAGCTTTTCAAGGGCTAGGACCCTGGTTTATTTATCTTCCTAGACTTAGGTTTTAGTTCCACACCGAGTGGACCTATGCATGTTTATTCAGTTGAAAAACGTACATAGATAAATCAAGCAACTCATCAAATCGCTATGCAAAAGGATCTGCTTTCCCAGACAGCAGAAAGTACTCTCCACCGCCATGCTTGGCTGGTGCAAAGTCTCCATCAGCCTTCCCCTTACCCTACAGCCCTTGCTTGAAATCTTAGTTCTAAAATGCCCAAAACACCACTGGCGCAAGCACGGCTCAGGCCAAGGCGTGCCCCGAAGGGAGGTCACCACATCCACTCCCATCAAGCACAGACTGAGGTCACAAATAAGGAAGCAGCATTGTACTGCCCTTGACTTCTGCCCTGCTCCTGGGCATCTTCTTCACTTTTTCCTCTCCCCTTGCCCTTGATCTTGGCAATGTAATCATCATTCGTTCATTCACTCATTCATTCATTCATGGATTGGGCAATTGGCTATTGAGTGTGAACTGTGTGTCAGGCCCATGGTAGGGGCTGGGGATACAGTGGTAAAGACACAGTCTCTGCTCTCCTGTCTAGGGGGAGATCCCCGAGCTAAACCAGAACAGGCGGTGTCCTCCTTCAGCTGCTGCTGGGGAGGGCGAGAGAGAGACATGGCTTAGATGGGTCTTAGATAGGACTCTCTACTTATCATAACTATATTCCCTTGGACAACTAACTGAAGCCCTCTGAACCTCAGCTTTCAGATCCATAAAATGGCAAGCACTGCAATACCCACCTCTGTAGTGTTCTCATGAAGATCTATTAGATAAAACATTAAGCACTCCAAAAGATGTGCTTTAAAAAAAAATAGGCTTTCCACCCCCTAGTATCTCATACCAAAAAAAGATCCAAGACTTAGGATTGTTAGCACAGAATCTGCCTTACCCATAACAGGTACTCAATAAATAGTTGCTTCTAGAACAAGCTTTTCCTTATGCCATGCTGTCTTAGCTCCTATGGACAGTACCAGTAATAGTGGAGGGGCCTGTAGTCCTGCCAAGCTGTTTCTCTCTGTCCTACCTTCAGAGACTCTGAAGTCTAATAACATCCAGACAGCCGTGTCCATATTCAGGCACAAAAACCTACATGAAAGATGCCTCTTTGCTGTCTACATGCACTTCCAAGAGAAGCTGCCTGCCCTGCTCCCTGAGGGGAAATGCTGGGATCACTCTGAGCCCATAGCTAATTAGATCAGGGGGGAACAAGGTGCCCAAGACAGCTAAAGCACAGGCTGTCTAAGGACCTGCCATGAAATACGAGGTGGTCCACTGGATTCCTCTCATGGGACTTGGGAATCCTTTTTACAGGAACTGAGCAGAAAGATTAGGTGAACTCGAGGCCCGTGAGGCCATGCATGCAACCGAAAGGGAGAAACCAGGAATAAGCAAAGGATGTCCGGGCGAGTAGAGAGGGGAGTTACAGAACAGATATGTCGAGACAAGAGAAACCACAGTGCCTGATGCAAGCCATGGAGAAAGAAAGACAGGGAGTCGCTTCACGGGTTGGTGGCTTTCCATTCCCAAGAGGCCTGGCGGGGATCTGTGTCTGCCCTTAGATTTTGTGACATTCATCAGCTTCCTTGAAACAAATTTGCATTCACTCATGCTTAGTATAGCTCCATTCCTTGCAACCAAAAATGCCTTAACCATAAGGAAGACACATGCTCAGGGTTGACCTGCTAGGCCACTAGCAAATTCCCAGTTTGGAGAAGCAAATGATCTATTATGTGGTTTGGGCTTACTCTCCAGTGGGGACGCCAACCAGACGTTCCAGAAAGGATGAATTTTAGAGTTTGGGAGGTGGGACCAGAAAGGCTGGTTGCTGAAGAGTTACACACTGTGTTTCCCAGTGTGCCCTGGACTTGGTGGAGGCTCCCTGGTTCACCATGGGTCTGCCTCCTTGGTTTTCCCCATTAACTTGAGCTTTGGGGGACCAGCTCAGGCCAAGGAGACCTAAGAGAGGATGAGGAACCAGAACACTCATTCATTCATCTGGAATGGCCTAGTCACTTGCCCCGGGAACTCGATTTTGTGTTTCTGTAGGAGGCCACATAGTTGACTTATTAATTCTCCTTTTTACTACAGCACGATCCAGGCTTGAGATCTGAGAACACTCATCCTCCCCTCTGTGTGATCCAAGAAACATGCTAACAAATGTCTTACACTCTTTTTCTTTTTTTTCCCCTCCAAGAACCTTAATTTATCTTTATCAACCACTTATCATCTTTCCACTGCTATAGGAGAGTGTAAGAATCTCAGGTTGGCACTCAAGGGTCTGTACAACTTTACCCAACCTATATCTCCAATGTAATTGCCCACCTCCCACCTTCCAGATCCTGCTCTCTGGCTACTCCGCCTTCCCTGCATGTCTTGATCTCTGTGTCTTTGCTTACTCCCTTCTCTTGAACTTCTTTTCCTACCCACGATCGTTCCAGCTCTCCCATCCATCCTGCGATGTCTTCCTCTTAGGAACCCTTCCCGGATGGCCCGTCCTGCAGTGGCCGCCTCCTGCTCCCATCCAGACCCTCTGCACCATCACCGTCATTCAGTCCCCCTCCTCCTGCCCTGCACTGGTAGTGAACTTGAAGGCAGACAGCAGCTAGGGCATTTCTATGGACAACTCCACCCTCCCCCAGGACACCCCCATGTTATAATAACTTTTTATTAATTTACTCATCCGTGCATTAAGCATCCACTAAACACTCCCCTTGCTATATGCTCTGTTGTAATCTGCTACCTTCTGTCTCCTTCTCTTGGAAGTCTGATTCCCGTTTGCATCTGCAGCATTTGCTGTATAGAAGGCACTTGATAATGTTTGTTGAATGATCCATATCTCCAGCTCAGACCAGGGCAGCAGCAGAAAGATCTACTATCTCTCCTAAATCCAGAGGGTATTTTTTCTTGGTGCTAGAAAGGGAAACCCAAGCCGATTGGAAATATTTCTTCAGCAAAGCATTAGATAATTATAGGTATACTCCTTGTACGTGTGGATACCGAAACAATTATCTAGTTTCAAACTGATTTTTTTCAACCATCCGAACAACAGACACACAGTTGGATTGGCTTTGTTGAAAATCTGACTCAGGCACAGAGACCCAAGCACCGTGGAATAACCATTATCTGAGTCAGTGGTTTTTTATAAATATATATTTTTCATTGTCTGCAAACAACCATGAACTGATAAGAATTGGATTGAAAAGATGTGATCCTGCTTTCCATATTTAAGTGTGAATTCAGCCAACATAAACAGTCATGTTGAAATGCTTTGTCAAGACTTCATTTTAACTGAAACTAAGTCATTTGCAGTCACTTAAGATATGGATTCTGTGTCCCTCCTCCAGGGATCCTCTCCTGTTGGCGACTGAAAGGGTTGCCCTTGTTTTAAGTCTAAAATGGTGAGGGGCTGAGGAGCAGTCTCCCAACCTTCTCTGGGTAATTGGATTTGTGTGACATCTGTGGATCCTCTAGGACTAAAATAAGTGGTGACAAAGAGCAAAATGGACATGTAAGTTACATGAAATGTACAAAACGTTTTCTTTGAGGTTTTGATATAGTGGGCCTTGTGTTTGAACGATCTTAATCAGGAGGTTCAAGAGAGCCAGAGAGGGCCTTTGAGTCCACCTTGTTCCATCATTTAAGATTTTAGGAGGGAGAAGAAAATGTTAAGTTATGCCCCAGGTCTCTAAGAACAGAGTCTCAGAAGAGCTCACCATGTATGGTTCGAACACACAATAGATGGCTGTCTCTAGCAGAAAGGGGAAGTTTCTCATCCTCCCATTTCTCCTTTCTTTTACAAGAGGGGACCACACCAGCAGCAAAAGATTATATCTGTCCTGCTTGCAAACCACCCTCAGTCAGCACTTTGGGTATCCACAGAGCCTCTCCTGTACGTCCACGAATGCAGCCTATTGAGCTGTCGTCTAACCCCTGTGCACCTCCTTCCAGCTCTGGGTGTTGCTATTAACACTGTTCATTTCTTCATCAAACCATTATAGGGTTTTCCAGGCAGGGAGAAGGGAAAGGAGAGAATCTGAAGAGAGATTGCACTTGTCTTCAGATAACTCACAGACTAGAGGGGGAACCAAGCTGTAAAATAACCTAATTCAGTGTGAGATGTGGTGTAATCGCTCTCAAAGTACCAAGAGAGCATGGTGGCTGACCTTGGTCTAGGGGAGGAGACGGGGAGGCTTCAGGAGAAGGTGATATTTCAGCGGCCATAAAGGATGAGTAAAAGTTCTCCAGGCAGAGAAGAGAGTCTTCTAGATGGCGGCACAGCACGTGCAAGTGGCCTGACTCACAGAGGAGCAGGTTTGAGGAGCGGTGAGTCCATGAGGTTGGAGTAAAGATTGAGGGGGAGACAATGCTGGGGGGAAAGGACCTGGAATAGCAGTTTGGGGGCATGTGGGGAAGTTCCTTAGTTGCTACACTAAGTAGTTTGGATTTTCATTAAAAATAATGGGGAGCCACTGAGGAATGTTAAGCTGGGAGTGACATAATTCTATTAGCATTTTAGAACAATCTGCGGCAATGTGGTGGATATATTGGAGGGGAAAGGGACAGAGCCCAGCTCAGTGGGGACACAAACATTCGTAGAGCTCCTGTGCTGGGCATGATGACCTCAAAGATGACTAAAACACCTACCCTACCTTTCAGGAGCTTGCAACTGAGTGAGGGATTGTATTCATTATCTATTTCTTAACAAATGACCAGAAACACTGCAGCTTAAAACAGTACATATTTATTACCCTGCAGTGTCTTTGAGATGCAGTGTGGCTTAGCTCTGGTCCTCCCCTTCAGGCTATAGTCAAGGTGCCAGCCAGGGCTGGGGTTTCATCCAACCAGGGAAGGTTTTGCTTCCAAGCTCACATTGATGGTGGTGGGATTCAGCAACTTGACAGCATTGGCCATCCTCCTTTCTTTGCCACTTGGAATTCCTAAACATGGCCACTCACTTCATCAAAGTATGTAAGCGAAGAGGTTAACAGAGAGAGCTGCCAACAAGACAGAAGTTACAAGCTTATATAACACAGTCACAGAAGTGCATCCCATCACCTTTGCTATTCTCTGCTGCTTAGACGTCACCCACACTGAAGGGGAGGGGGTTACAGAGGGCCATGAACACCTGTAGGCAGGTGCTATGGTTTGAAAGTGTTCCCCAAAAGTTCATGTCAGAAACTCAATCCCCAGTGCAACAGTGTTGGGAAGTGGGACTTAATGAGAGGTAATGGGGTCATGAGGGGGGAGCCTTCACGCATGGATTAAGGTCACCATCATGGGAGTGGGTTGTAATAAAGCGAATCCTGCTCCTGCTATCTTTCTCTTCCACATGCAGTCGCTTGCCCCTTCCGCCTTTCTGCTATGGGGTGATGCAGCCCAAAGGCCCTCACCAGATGCCAGTCCCTTGATCTTGGACTTCCCAGCCTCCAGAAGTGTGAATGTAATTCATTCTAATTACCCAGTCTGTGGTATTCTGTTATAATGGACTGAGACAGCAGGAATACATCAGGGCATTTTGTTAATTTCTGTTTGTTTTCCAAGCATGGCCATATTTCATGAGGCATTTTAGAGTCTGTTTCTGGTGAGGGAGACAGATTTTAAGCTAGCTCAGAATAATGAGGGAAAAATAAGGTAGCTGTAATCCGTAAGGGCTGTGAGATCAGAGAGAGGTTATCTGGACCGATCTGGCGATTAAGAAGATACTTCCTCAAAGAGCTCAATTAGGAGGCCATTGCCGTGGTCTTGCTATAAGATGATGAATACCCGAAGTTTTCCTATTCATCATTATATTCTTATTTTCCACAGGGGCCTTGGGTAAAAATTCCACAATGGACAGATTTGGATCCCAGCTCTGCCACTTACAGCTGTGTGAATTTGGAAGTTAGGTGGCCTCTCTGAGCATCGCTTTCCTAATCTGCAAAATTAGGATACTGCTGCTTACCCTGCAGGGTTCTTGAAGGATTAAGTGAGATGGCATAGAGAAAAGAACCTAGCATGGGCCCTGCCACATCCGAACTTAGCCCATCACTAGGGCCACATGGAAACCAAGGCCAGTAGTGCAGACCCAGATGGACCTTAAGGCCTGTTCAAGGTCACACCCAAAGCAAACCATGGAAGAGCTGGTCCTCAGGCTTTTTCTTAGACGGCTGTGGCCAAAACTCTCCCAGATACACCCAACATCCAGGTCACCTCAGTGGCAAAGGTGGGAGGCCCTCGCATCTCCATGGTGTGGACATTCTGTTCATTTGGGAACCGCCTGATAAATACTTGTTAAACCCACTCTAGGTTTGGGCTCCAGGGATACACCCCCCCTCTCTCCAGCAGCTCACCAGGGCCTTAAAATGGGTGTTTCCTCTACCTCTGAGGTCCCCTCTGGCTCCAGCATCCACCCGATGGTTGAGCACTGGATTGCTTTTAAGGGTATGTGTTATGTGCTCAGCTCCATGCTAAACTAAAATGCACAACTGAGGATGGACAGCTGGGGTAGCTGGGCGGGGCTGAGGGAAGGAACACTTCTCAGGCTGGGGCTTTGCTTTTCTGTGTAAGTGGTGATGTGCTCCCCGCTAAAGCAGAGCTCAGAAGGCAGGGCTGAGGATTGGCTGGGGTGCTTTTCCTTAATCCAGTCTCCTGAGCACAGCATCAGTAGTGGTTGTTACGAGATTCTATTAAAATACCCTGGAAATTCTAGAACAATACCCCCCAAAGGAACTCTAGGGCATAAACTGTCACGTGAAAAGCTTCCCATCAAATTCTGTCTCCATGTGGTGACAATGTCACCAACCCATGTCACTCACATCACATGTAGGATGGAGGTCCCTCTGAAGGAGACTTCTCAGTGCCCAGATGCATAATAACTTCAAAAAGAGTCATCTTTTCCAGAGATAGCAGACACTATGAAAGGACAAAGGTGAGTGACTTCAGACTGTGTGCCACAGAGAAAGCCAGCTTGTGCACAGCAAGGTACACTAGATTGCAGGAGGAGAGGAAGGCTTGTAGAGGCCACTTTTGTCCCTGCGGTCCCTCCTGTCTCAGCAGCCAGTGCAGACCCCCTCTCCGTGCTTGGTGCTGTGATTGTTGCCACAAGTGGCACAGAGCAGAGCCCAGCATGGTCAGGGTTCTTGATGGCAAGAACAGAAACCGAGTCTCGCTTCTATAGGCACAGCACACATTTACAAGAGAGGATATTGGGGAGCTCATAAAACCACCGAGAATGCCAGAAAATCAGGCTTGAGAAATGCGACAAGAATGAGGAAAGCTCCTCAGCCCAAACCACACCCGAGAATTAATCCAGGGCCAATTGTGGCCCCCGATACTCCTGCAGCTTGGGTGTGGCCGTGCTGCTGCCACCAGCACCACCAACACAGCTTCTCCACGGCCCCTGCTGCTCTGTGTCAAAACCCAGTGGGTGTGTGGGGCAGGCTGAGCCCAGGCAGGCATCCGTGCCCACAGCAAGGAAGCTGAGCAGCCAGAAATCCATCGGTGTCCTCTGGAGCCCCAGGGCTTACTTTTGGGTCTCAAAGGACCTTCTCTCCTTCAATCATTAAATGTAGTTACATGTCAAAAGGGAAAGAGACAAATTCATTCAAAAAAAGTACCGAGCATCTATATGTCAGGCAGTGTCCTAGACAGTGAGGACAGAGCAGTGACACAGTCCCCTACCTCGGAGAGATCGCATTTAAGTGGCAGACAGGGAGGAACACACAAGCGTGTGTGCGTGAGTCTGTGTGCATGTGCGTGCATCTGCGTGTGCATGAATGTGTGAATTGTGCATGAGCGTGCATGCATGTGTGTGTCAGTGTGTGCATGTGTTGTATGTGAGCCTGTGCGTGTGTATGTGTGCATGTGTGTGCATGTGCGCACATGTGTACGTCTGTGTGCGTGCATGTGTGCGTGTGTGTGTGTGTGTGTGTGTGAGCAATGCTGATCTGTGCCATGGAGACAAGACAGCAGGGTAAGAGGGGTGTCAGGAGTGTGGAGGTGTTACGCTGCAGAGGTGGTCAGGGCAGACTTCCTTGCTAAGATCATGTCCGAGCAGAGATCTGAAGGGAGGAAGGTAGGAGGGCATCCTGCAGCCACCTGGGAAGACAATTACTGACAGAGGGAACGGCAAGAGCAAAGGGCCTGAGGCAGGAGCACGCCTGGTGGTCAAGGAACAAGCAGCCATTGTGGCTGGGGCAGAGCCAGCACGCGGACAGCCAGAGAGGCATGCAGGCGAGCTGTAGGAGGGCTGTGGATGGAGAAGCAAAGCCATCTGACTTGCATTTTACAAGGAGCCCTTGGGCTGCTGGTGGAGAACAGACTGTGGAGGCTCAAAAGTGAGGTGGGGGGAGATTTAGGGGGCCTCCAGGGGAATCCAGGCTGGAGCAGCGCAGGCGACTGAGAAGGAGGTGGAGCCTGGATGCATTTGAAGGTAGCATTTGATGGATTGGGTGTGTCATCTTTTTTTTTTTTTTTTCTTTTTGGTGGCTGGCCAGTACAGGGATCCAAACCCTCAGCCTTGGTGTTACAAGGTGGCACTCCAACTATCTGAGCTAAGCAGCCAGCTCTGGATTGGATGTTCCCTTCTCCCCTCTCTCTTTTATGTACGCACACGTACATATACATACACATACACATACATACCTATGTGTGCATGTGTGTATTTAGGCAAAACAAGAAAACTGTAATTCTAACCAGAGTGCTGTTTAAAAGTTAACGTTACATAGTAAAAAAATATACAGGCAAGAAAGGTAAGAGATATTGCTTCCATTATTAAGCCACAAATTGATTTGCACGGCCCCCAATTTCTTGCCGTTAGGTAATAATAGTCACAATGATAGTTAAATTGTTTAAGTGCTTACTAGGTGCCAGGCACTGGTCTCAATGCTTTACGTATATCATTGCATGTAATAATCAGTTACTTACCACATCTAAGCCATGAGGTAGGTAATATTATCCCCATTTTAAAGGCAATGGAGTGGTTAAATAAGTTAGGCAAGGACCACTTATAGAGAAATGAATTTTACCTGTAGTAAAAGATGGAATAATTATTAAACAACCCCCTGAACATATACATTCCTCCCTGAGGCTCTATGTCTCTCCTGTAAAATGCAGGCATTAGAAAGAGGGATCACTAAGCCACTTTAGCTGTGACTATCTGTGAATCCTTCATTGCTGGCAAAGAAAATGTTCCCTTTGTCTCCTTTGCATAAAAGCATTAAATATGGCCTCAGTCACAACCCCCAACATGAGCAACCAGCCCAGGGACTACCACTGAACTGCCACAGGAAGTGCCCTGGGCTCTCCCAAGCCAGGGCGGTGGGGGGCCAAGGGCCTCGGCCAAGCCCCTCCCTCACAGCCAGCCCAGTGACCACCACCAAGCCTCAGCAAGAAGGGCCCCGGGTTCCTGAGCTGGGGTGGTGGGGGGGAGGGCTTTTGCACCCAGCCCGGCAATGACCAAGCCATCGCTGGAAGTCCCCTAGTCTCCCCTGTGGGAATGTGGGGGGTGCCACAGGCCTCAATCCTGCCCCTCATCCTTCCTCATTCTTCCATCCCATCTCCTTCCCCTTTCCCCTCTCTTCTTCTCTCCCAACAGCTCTGCAACAACATCATAGAAGGTAAAAAGTATATATATTAATAAAATAAAAAAATAAAATAAGGTAAACTCCTGAAGGGGGGAAGCATTAAATATAAATAATTCTTGTTTTCTAAATGCCTACAATGAGCCATTAAAGATTACTTTAAAGAATAACATGATTTCAGGAAGTACTGACGTTATTGCTTAAATAGTTGTCATTGATAATAATTAGTTTGATGAATAGTTTTTCTTTATTTAGAAAAATTATAGCCTTTCACATATACAGAGCCAAATATTCCCCAATACGGATAAAAAGACAGTAAAGAGAGCTACCTGTGGCTCCTAAATCACCCATCATCCATCCATCCATCCATCCATCCATCCATCTATCCGTCCATCCGTCCATCCATCCATTTATATAAGAAGTACATACTGAGTTCCTATTACGTGTTGAATTGTTCACAGCAAGTTGTTACAAGACAGCAATACCCTCAATGTTGGATAGTGTAAAAAAAGTGTGAATCTTGGAGTCAGGTATGCCTGGTTTAAACCCTAGCTCAGCTGTAACTTTGGCTCCTGTGTAACTTTGGGCAAAGCACTTCACTTCTCTGAGCCACAGATTCCTCATCTGTACCATGGGGACAATAGTGTCTACCTTTGTATGTTATGGTAAGGATGAGAAGTTACATACATAAAGCCCACATAGCCCTGTGCTTGGCTTGGGGTACAACAAGCTCAATAAATCGTGTCCCTCGGGGTCACCTCTCCTGGACAGCACTTCACTTCTTTGCATTCTTTGAATATCAGGGTCCAGCATCCTGGGGTGTGTGGTGGCCCCCACACTCCTGAAGACTGTGACCTGCCCCCCACCACCATCATGGGGGTGTAGTCAAGGACCCCTTGGGGCAAGCTCCCTGCAGCAGAAGGAGGCTGGTGGAAGAACAGGAGGAGTGCAGGGGAGGGGGTGGCAGGAAGGGATCAAAGAGCCCAGAACCTGCTCTTTCTCACAACCCACCTCATCTTCATGATCCCACGAGCCTCTGTGGCCACAGCTCTGATCCAGGCTCACCAGTTATCCCACAGCCACCTTTAAAAAAAAATTCATATTTATTATCTACTAGGTGACAGGTGATTGTAGTGGTTCAGACCATTGATTTTGGTCTAAGACACTCATTCAGCAAATATGTATTTAAACGAGGATCTGGCTCGGGCCAGGCCTGTATCTCAGTATCTAAGAATACATGCGCGAAGAGGGTTAGCATGTAGAAAGCACTCAATACATTTTATTTCTCTTTTGACAGATTGCAGAAAATGTTAATATACTACTTGAAGCTTAAAAGCAAAGCACAGCAAGAAGAAAACCCAAATCACTCATAATTCCACCGTCCATAAACACTTAAGATTGTTCATATAGACTTCCAGACTTTTCTCTGCATTTATATCCATAAATATACATATTTAGCAAAATGAAATCGAACTATACAGACCATTTACTAAACTATGTCTTCATTTTGCCAAATAATGTTCTGAAAGAAATATCACAGGATTTAAAAGTGCCCAAGAGAGCAGTTTTGCAGCTGGAACACAAGTTTTACCAATTCATTATCCCACCTTTAAAGGAAAAGTCCTCTCCAAGTACCTCCCAGTACTGACAAGTCATTTTCTATTATAAAGTTACTTAAACATGTGCAAACATAAAATTGTGTATAAACTTCTTCTTATTGAAAGTTTTATGCCACTACAAAACCCAAAAAAGTTTGGAAATAAAATCCCACCTCCACCACTGCCGCCCACTTCCACAGACAGTAGCTTTCAAACCTTTTTTAACCGAGAGCAAGAGATATATTTTCCATCATGACTCAATATATCCCCCAGTCTCCTATCAAGATATGAGATATATCATGTATAGATAGAATAATAAATACAAATAAAGTCTTTGTGGACTTTAACTTACCCCTATTAAGTGTGATGCACTCTGGTAGTATTTATTCAGTATGACTTCTTTTTGGTTTTTTTCCAAAACGCTGGTCAGATCAGCTAAAACTGGTTTCACCACCCTCTAATGGGGGGTTGCAATCTTCAATTTGGAAGACACTGTTACCTCTGGAAGCAGAAACTGTGCCTTTTTAGTTTCTAAATCCCCAGCACAGAGGCTAATGTCAAAGTTTATGGACAGAAGAAAGGAATGAAGTTTAAATTAGTAATATTATTTCACTTTTGATAAACTTTTGATGAGGACAATAGGCCTCAGAGAGGTTAAGAGACTTGCTCAAGGTCACACAGCCACAAAGACGTATGTGAATTCAGGTCTGTCTGAACTGAAGCCTGTATGCATTGCACTGCCGCACGGGGGTTTACTGAAACAGGGGTTTGATGCACGTCCTTTATGAATGAGGTGCTGTCAAGAGAAAGGGGCCAGCGAGGGGAGACAGGACAAGGGAAGGACGGACACAATTAACTGGACACAATTTCTTCGGCCTAATCCCACAGGAAGCCCTGGGGCAGGAATTACACCACAGAGTGTGTCCCACTTTGCAGCAAGAAGGGAGCCGACTTTGTGTACCTCTGTGTGTCGGCCAGCCATTGGCTGTGGGTGGCAGGGGCGGAGGGACAGTGACCACCCAGGTAAAGCAGCTTCCATGTGGCCAAGGGCAGTTCTTTGGAGACAAGGCGTGAGACATTAGCAGCCGAGTGTCACAGGTGCCAGGACATGAGCCCACCAGCGTGGTGAAGGGGTCTGGAGGGACATGGACAGAATCCACTGCATTCACGTTGCATCCCCAAGCACTGACTGAATGAATCAGTGAGGGGACATGTGTACTCAGTTATAAAATGGAAAAGAAAATATTACTTCTGGGGGCATTAGGAAAAGGAAAAGAGACAGTATGCATAACTCATTTAGTCTAGTGCCCAGCACACTGTAGACACATAATTTAAAAAATAATTATAAGTATAGTAAAAATTGGTATTAAGGTAGCAATAATTAGCCATTCGTGTTATTAATGATTGTAATTTTATTTTTGTCACAATTGGCAATAAACCTTACTCCGAAGTCTCAGAACACAAGAATTCATTAAGCACAAACTCCTGTCTGTCTGTCTGCTGGGGGCAATCTTTTCCGGCTCAGACCTGCGTGTGGCAATTCAGTAACTAAAGCGCTTTACAGCCCAAGGCAACTCCGCTTCAGCCCAGTGTTCAATTCCTGGGACAATGCCCAGGGATCTTGGTGATCAGCGTGGCCTCAGAGATTGAACTCGGAGATTCAGAATGAAATCATCACCCCAGCCCTGAAATAAGTCCAAGGATGTCACATACAGGGGTGCAGGCAGGGGCAAGACAGAGGATGGGTTCCCCCAGCTTTGGGCCTCTGTCCCCACCAAGAGAGCTGACTCGATCTCTAAGTCATTGTTTCCAGACACTGAGTCATCGCTGCAGGTAAACCTTCCCAGGCTCTTGCCTTGGCTTTTGTCTGACTCTCAGCATTTCCTGCCTGGTGCTTGTCTATCCCCACCCCACTGTGCCCCTCTCCTTGGGGTATTAAAATGCCTAGATCCTGCTGATTTTTCAGAATCTCAAATGATTCATACTGTGCACTGTAGTGAATGCAAAGAGAAACAAACCATCCCTGTTGCTAACCAGCAGCTGGTGTCAAGTTTTTTGAGATTGTATAAATCTGCATTTTCTTTTTGTACCTTGGATACACTTGACGGGGGGAGTAGGATCATAGGGCAGGACGGGGCAGAAGAAGCTGGAACGTAGAGGAAGTCAAATCGGGCACAAATGGGATACACATGTGTGTATCATTTTTTTTTTAAATTTCTGGAAACATTTTCTGGGACCTGGAGCTTAGTTGGAATCGGATTTCTTTGCCCCTGATCCTCCCCCACTTTTCATGCAGAGAAGTGGCCTCTTCTCATCCAATTCTGTTGCCTCCACCTCCACCTTTGCTGATAACCCCCAGACTCTGTCCAGGTCTGTTCTCTCCTGGGCATCAGCCCCACGTCTAAGGCAGTCCATTGATACTAAACCCACAAGTCCAAAGGGAAGCCAGCACCTTCTGTTCCTTTGGTGTTTTCACTCTCAATGAAGGACCCAAGGAAAACAGCCACTCATCAAAAGTCTTCAGTTTATCTCAAGGGATTCTAAGGGATTGACTTTCCCTCTTATTCAGTGTCCCTCACCCGTCCTGAGTTAGCAGGATCTCAGTCTTACCCCAACTTCCACTGTGTCTCGAATCCACCCCTTTCTCCTCATTTCTGCCTCATTGCTCAGCCCCACATCGTCCCTTCCTGGCGCTATGGTGAAAGCCAATTTATTCATTTCTTTGCTTTTTCCACCCGTCCGTCCACTCAGCCTACCAATATTTGTTGAGCACCCACAATGTGTGAAGTGCTGTTTTAGGATCTGGGACACAGGAACAAACAAACAAACAAGATTGCTGCCCTCATGGAATTGACATCCTAGTGGAATACAATACATACAGGATTTCTGGACTAAGACGACAGATCAAAACTTTCTCGTGGAGTTTTGTTCTGCAGATCCCTCAAAAACAGTCCAAAGAATGAAGAAGTAAAAATATGCAGAAGACATTCACCAACAGTAATCAAATAAGGAAAGAGATGATAAACTATGAAAACTATTAACCAAGAAAATAAAGGAGATTTGGGGGTAGAGTGCAGAAGCCCAGCTTCTTGTCCCCTAACCTGGTCCCCAATCCCCTGGAAGCTGCAGTAGAGAATTAACAAAGTCCTGGGAATTCTCACTAATACCCTCAAAGCTCAGAGAAGCCAAGCACTAAGGCTTATTTATCTATTTCCACCTCTGACTGAAAAGTAGGAGAAATAACTATTGGGGAGAAATGGAGAAAATGGGGGAAGTGACTAACTGGGCTGATTCTGACCCACGTGGAGACGCAGGGCTCCAGCCTGAATCTGACCACACAGCCTAAGATTCTACCTGCCATGGAGAAAACAACAAAACCTGTCTGTTTTAGCCAGGGCTGATGGTTGCAAATGTCAGAAACCCAGTAGACTGCAAATGCCAGAAATCCAGTACAAGTGTGGCTTGGGCAAGGGACACTTATACTGGTTCCCGTAATTGAGAGTGGTTGTAGCTTCAGGCACAGCTGGCTCCAGAGGTCCTGAGAATGTCAGTTTCATGGTCTCTGCTTCTCTCTTCCTCCAGGTTTTCTTCTGACTTAGGTTCAGTTTCTCTCTATGTAAAGTTAAAGATAGTCACACTGGGAGCTCTAGGAGTGAATTATCCTTAAAGCTCACGATCCCAGGCAAAGAGAGAATGAATGCTTTTCTAATAGGTTTGGGAAAAGTCCTGAGGAGTTTTCTGATGGTCCCAGCATGTGCCACATGCTCATCCCTGAGCCAGTGATTGTCAACAGGGAGATAGAATATTCTGATCAGCTGGACTTGGGTCACCTGCCTTCATCTGAGGTCAGTCATACCTGACAACATGGAAGAGGTTTCCCCCCCAAGAAAGATCTAGAGAAGGGAGGGACGTGATGCTGGGTGTGCAGAAGCAATAGATGTCCCCTCCCGCTGCCCCTTTTCCCCTTCCCCAGCAGAACACCCCCCTCATCCGCACTCCCATGACTTGGTTTCCTCCTGTGCTGTTACTACTTGTAAACAGGTGGACTCTCAAGTGCACATCTCGCCTCTGTGGGCACCTTAGGGAGCTGGTCTTGCTTGCTCCTGCGTCATGCCAGCAGCATACGTGTGCTTGGCATGCAGTTGGCACTCAATAGCTAAGACTTATTTGGAATTTATTACATGGTTCCATATGAAAATTGTTTACTCTTCATGGTGATACTATGTGGTAGGTATTACTATCCCCCATTTAAATATTGATTAAGTTAATGAAAATAAGTCATGGTTTAAAGAAGTTACCAACTGAACCCCATTGTAGAACTCAAGGGCTGTCTACCGGAGTTGAAAGGAGTTCGTGCTGTCAAAGGGAACCATTGTCTCATGAGTCCCAGAGGTAGCGTGTCTGACCACAGAACAAGGGTGGGATGACCTCCCCCAAAGAGGCTGGGCCATTGCCATGACATGGGTGGAGGCAGAAGGCACCTGCCACCAGGCACACTCCCTGCCACCCCCGCTCCCCCATAACGTCATAATATGTCTAGGTTCCCCCTGAGGCCAGCAAACAAAGGAACACTGCCTTTCAGAATAAGTGATACTGATACTGGATGACGTCCAAGACACACAGAAGGGATCCCTCTGGCAGATGAATCGTGGAGTGGCAAAGCAAGAGAGACCTTAAAAATCATCTACGATTGTGCATTGTTTTCAAGATGAGGTCTGTAGAGGGTAAAGAAATTGTCCAAGGTTGCACAGCTACTTAGTACAGAAACTAGAAACTGGAAGTAGAGCCCAGGTTGCTTTCTGCGTCCCCCAGAGACTGCACATGGGCGGAATCTTTACTGAAATGGTTGACAGCCCCAACGCCAGTGCTGGGAGGTGATATGTTAACCTGAGCACGTGGACTCTATGTTTTGTTTTAGCTTCCTGTAAACGTGTTTTGGGGAAGCCTTTCGGGGCTAATCAGAAGTGTGAGCCTCAGGGCTGACACGTTGTCTGGAACCTTCTATGCACCCAGGCCTGGGACACGGTCCCACTGGAGAGGTCCATGGCATTTCCTCCAGAGCAGGATGGCAAAGTTCATTGATTTCATGTTTTGTTCAGCAGAACAAATGACCCTCTGACTCCATCAGCTTCTCCCTGCCATGGCTGTCACGGCCACCGGGTGTTTTCTGAGTCCCTTCTCTTCTGGCTACCAGCCTGCCAGAGTGGCTCTTTCCACCCCTGGGACAGTGCTTAGCACTATTATTGGAAGGTTTCTAACTGATTTGATGCTGCTATTTGTTTTGCTGTGAATTGGGACTAGACCTGATTTGAATATCAGAATATCTATCTGCTAAGCTGGGCTGCTAGTTTTCTGGGATACAGACTCCAAAACATCCCGGATACCCTCAGCCTCCACTGTAGCAGGCCCATCAAGATGTGGTTGGGTCCCAGGCAAGACCACAAATGGGGTTCCGCAAACCTTAAGTCTGAATATTAAGAAATAATAACTTAAGCCAGGGGGCCGGCCCGGTGGTGCACTGCTACAGTGCGCCTCTTGGAAGCGCGGCGGCGCTCCCGCCGAGGGTTCGGATCCCACATACAGACCGGTTCCCGCTCACTGGCTGAGCGAGGTGTGGGCGCAACACCGAGGGTTGCGATCCTGTTGCCGGTCCCGGTCCGGTACGGGCGCGACACTGAGGGTTGCGATCCGTTGCCGGACACGAGAAAAGACAAAAAGGAGAAAAAAAAAAAAAAAGAAATAATAACTTAAGCCAATAAACTGTTAAATAAAATGTGTTCTATCCTCCACCTTGTAGCAACAAAGATAAACTTACCAAATTATGACTTTTATGTAAGTGCAAGTCAAACTATCAAAGACATGTGAATTTTATTATGATAGGGCATGTTCGGTATTTTTATTGATGGACTGGCAATATCTAAATGGGTAACATAATAAAGACATTCATAAAATTCACATATTCTTTATTCCATAAAATTAATTTTTCTTGCCTTCATTTTAGCAACATTACTAATTACATTATTGAAATAAAGATGTTTACATAATTCATTTTCCATTAACAGTAATGATCTAAAGAATTAAATAATAAAAGCAATTATATCCAAAGTACACAAAATTTTAATATATTTTCAAAAAATATGAAGAAAATATAAAAATTAAAATGCTTTGTAAAAGGTTATTTTTCTTCTCAACTATTTAAATGTATCTATTAAAATTAAAAGCCAAATTATAAATTATAATGAATGCAAATATTTTAGAGCAGAATTATTTAAACAATCATGGAATTTTTTATTTACTTTATTAAAAATGTAATTAAATCTTATTACATCTTTTTATAAAAGCTATTTGCAATTTTAGCATTCCACATGCAATCAATTAATATAAAAAATTAGTATCACATGTCACACAAGTTACATCTAGGCCCACTGATTCCATACTTACGAATTCGCCTATTCACTAAAATTTCTTTGTAATCTCATAATCAATATTCAGTGCTTCGGGGTCATTTTGCAGATATGTGCAAAGCAGTGCAAAATTTAAGTCACCTACTTGCACGTTCCCAGCTGAGAAAAGGTGACGCTCTGCCCTTCTGTTTCAGTTCTTGTACTATAAACAAGTGTCCTTTCCTTGGTCCACTGAGTGTCATGTATTTTCACATTTTTGTAGTTTTTTATTGGTTTCAAATGGCCCCGAGCATTGCATTGCGGTGCTGCGCAGTGTCCCTGAGTATAAGAGGCTGTGATGTGCCTTTTGGAGAAATTGCAGGTGTTAGATAAGCTTCGTTCAGGCGTGAGTTATAGTGCCGTTGGCTGTGAGCTCACTGTTAATGAACCAACACTATACATTTAAAAGGTGTCTAAAGAGAAACACACGTATGTAACCAATTTAGTTGACGAAATGTGACCAGGCGCTTGCAGGAACCTAGCCTGGCATTTCCCCAAAGAGCAATGGTTCAGTTGTCACTAATTCAGTGCTTTGGGTGATTTTGCAGAATGTAACAACTGCGAATAATGAGCACTGACTGTATACACAAATTTAAGAGTGATGTTTAATACTGCAAAATATTCCAAGGCTGGGGGGTGCAACGGTGGCAAATACCACGCTAGCGAGGGCCTTTGAAATCACAAATGGGAATCCAAAGAGCAGTAAGAAAATGGATGTTTGACACTTCTGGGCAATGATACTTCATCATGTAAGAATCCATTGCATCCATGCTGACAAGGACTTAACCAGTTCACTAATTTGCCTTTGATCTAAGGTCTTTCACTAATCATATCTTCCCACACTCCAAAAACAGTGTCCATCTCCAGTGTTGGCAGTGATCCAACCCACAAACTTCATGGCATTCAGATGTAGTCACTTTTTGTTTTGAAAACACAAGGCAAGAGATGCAGAGAAGCATTTGTCTGGGGCCTGACCAGCGTCAGTCCATAGAACGGATGTTTAAGGTTACCAGCTGCGCTGTGCTGGCATTGGGCACCAGATACTGGTGACAAAGCCTTCTGTGTGTTATGGGACACATTTGTTTTTGGGGGGCATGCGTTTGATGTGTGGGGCCCTCTAGCACATGGGCCTGGGGCAGAATAGAGAACTGTCCAGGACAGTCCTCCATGGAAGCTACAGCTCAGCGACCTCAAGTTCTGCCCAGGAGGCGTCCAAACCACGTCCTCTACCGATAGGGCTCCTATGCACGCTCTTAACACAGACCAACGCCACGATCTCTGAGGTTCCAGGAGCATAGTGGAACATCGTTTGCTTTTCCAGAACAGTGTATTTGTGTTGAATTGTTACCACAGTCCCCTCTTCATAAGAAGATGTGTGTTTATTGTTTCAGAGAAAAGACAACACATAGCTCTCTTGGGTCACCCAAGCAATGTATTGAGAAACACAGGGTTTTTTAATACATATAAAGTGTGTTTGGTGTGCAATCCTTTACACTGCCTCTTTCCAGATTCTAGAAGATTGGGATTGTCAGGCAATCCTAAATTTTTTTTCCGGGAGATGTCATTCTGCTGTTCTGTAACATTTCTCTCACTTTTCCTTCCCTTTTTATCTCCTTCCTTCAGGGGTGAGCGTCAAGACTGCCAGTTGCCAGCCGTGTGATCTTGGGAAAATCCCTCTCTGCCTCCATTTCCTCATTTGTAAAGAGGGGGTGAGTGTGTCCAGCATATGGAATTGTTGTGACAGTACCTGAGATCATCTCCAGGATGTGTTGAGCACAGTAAGTGCGTGCTGAGAGCACAGTCCTGGTCATTGCTGTCGCTGTCGGGGTGGGAGGATTTCACTTGTCCATCCGCTCCCTGCCATCAAAAGAATCTCATTGAGGCCGGCCCGGTGGTGCACTGGATAGTGCGCCACTTGGGAGCCCGGCTGCGCTCCCGCCGAGGGTTCGGATCCCACATACAGACCGGTTCCCGCTCACTGGCTGAGCGAGGTGCGGGAGCAACACCGAGGGTTGTGATCCCATTGCCGGTCCCCGGTCCGGTACGGGCGCGACACTGAGGGTTGCGATCCATTGCCAGACATGACAAAAAGACAAAAAAAAAAAAAAAAGAATCTCATTGAATTTGGAGCTCTTCCCAGAATAAAAAAGCAAGGAAACATGAGAGATGAGTGCTGCTCTTTTATGATCCAGGTTGGCCCCTGGGAACAGCAAGAAAAAACCGAAGCTGTGTCTCAGTGTCCCTCCCTCCAGATTGAAAGTCCTGACGAAGAGCACTGGCCCGATCTCGTTTGGGACACCTGCTGCCTTCCCCACCAGCAGGAGGGAGGGACGGCTTCCCTCCCACCTGCCCTGGGATTCCCCCACCGGGAGGGGTGTTTGGCAGCTGGGTGACCAAAGCGCACGTGTACTCGCTGGCTGGCAGCTGCACTGCAAGCTGATGAATTGGCACATCTCAATTAAACGTCGCTGCTGAGAAGGGCGTTGGTAAGTCTCAGAAGGCAACAGGGCAGAGAGAATCATGAGGCAACCGTCAGTTGTGTCCAGCTGCTGGCCTGATTTTATCAAAGATTTATTGAGCTCCTAAGATTTGCCAGGTGCTGTGTTAAGTTCAGGGGATGAGTCACAGCTCCTGTGCTCAAGGAGCTTGTGTTTGGACAGGGGTAACAGGCACCTTCCAAACTATGAGAAGCATGAATTAAGGTCAGGGGCCATGGGGACAGGGAAAAGGGGCTCCTGTCACCTCCCTTGTGGGCGGGACAGAGGTGAGGAGGAGAGGTCTTGGCTGAGCCTGCGATGGCTGGGGGGTGGGGGGAAGGGCGCTGCAGGAAAAGGGACCTGCCCCTTCTGATCAGTGGGGCTGTGGTCTTGTGTGTTAACTCTGGCCAATGGGCTGTGGCTGCTTAAAGCACTCTATAGAGAAAAATTTTTAGGAAAAATCATGGCCCAATGGAAAATAGCACTGTACCGAACTATGTAATGATGTCTGCTTTAGGGGACTGGAGTAGGGACCGGCAGGACATTACACATGTGTTCCTTGTGCTGGTCCCGGAGGCACGGGGTGTCACTAGGAAAGATGCCACAACTTAGATAGTAGATGTAGTTGTCAGTCCTATCCGACCTAACGTCCCTTTTTCTAACAAAGTTTATATCTCCTGAAATGGAATTAGTGCTTAATATAACCTACATGCTGACATATTTTCAAGAAAAAAAAAAGAGGAATATGAAGGCCAAACCTGGTCATAGAGGTCGCATAGAGGGGAAAAAAAGAAACATATTTATAACAAAATAATAGGTATTTTAATAGGTAAACGTTTGGGCACAATTTCTCTAGAAGACATAAGAAGTGAGATGTCGCATCTGGGCTTAGAATCCCATCAACATGACAGTGACCTATAGTGTATTATAGGCAGGTTGATTCGGTGACTCAAATATAGCAACTAGCTTTGCTGTGATTGACGTGATTTTCTGAAATGGGAATGACTCTTGGTGAAGTTCTGAATAAAGCACAGCTCAGGCTTCCCTGGAAAATGTTGTCTATTAGTGAAAAAACACTCTCTGGATTCATCTGTAAAATGGAGTTACGGTCTAGCTTCACTGTGATTAGATGTGTGAGCGCCCTGTGTGTCCCCTCAGACATACCTTGTGTATTAGTTTCCTGCAGCTGTTAACAAATTACCACAAACGTAGTGGCTTAAAAGAATGCAAATTTATTCTCTGATGGTTCTGGAAGTCCAGAACCAGTTCAAACCCAGTTCCTGTGTTAAAGTCAAGTTGCTGCCAGGCTGGTTCCTTATGGAGGCTCTGAGTAGATAGTCCATTCCTTACCTCGATCAGCTTCTAGCGGCCGCCTGCACTCCTTGGCATGTGGCCTCTTCCTCCGTCTTCAAAGCACATCACTCCAGTCTCTGTTTCCCTCATCACATTGTCCTGTCCCCTGACTCTGACTTCTCCTGTTTCCCTCTTCTAAGAAGTGTTGTGATTAATCAGGCCCTAGCAGATCACCCAAGACAATCTCTCTGCCTCAAGATCCTTAATCAAACTTGCAAAGTCCTCTCTGCCATGTAAGGTAACATTCGCAGGTTCAGGGGTGAGGGTAAGTACATATCTGGGGGCCGTTATTCTGCCTACCAGACTTTGATTCCAGGTCTCGCTGCAGTGTGTAACTCCCCACAGACTTCCAGTTCCTGTAAAGAACAGCTTATCTCAAGCACACCCCAAGCATCTTGGCTTCTCCCACCCTGGATATCAGTGGGGCCCACTTGCAACCACCTGCAAAGCGAGGAAGTGGAGGTGAGTGTAGCCTCTGGGACACTCTCAGCCAGCAAGGACCCGTGGAGGGATGGTCCTGTGCACATACACACACACACACACATATAAAGACGTTTATTGTAAGGAATTGGCTCATGCGATTATAGAGTGTGAGAAGTCCCAAGATCTGCAGTCTGTAAGCTGGAGACCCAGGAGAGCTGACGGTGTAAGTTGCAGTCCAAGTCTGAGTAGCAGGAGAACCAATGTAAGTTTCAGGCCAAGTTCAAGTCTGAAGGTGGGAGAAGGTAAATGTCCCAGCTTGAAAAAAGGCCAAGAGAGCAAATTCTCCCTTAATCAGCCTTTTGTTCTGTTCTCTTTAGGCCTTTGACTGTTTGGATGAGGCTCAACCACATTGCGAGGGCAACCTGCTTTACTCAGTTTCTAACTCACATGTTAATCTCATCCCCAAACACCCTCACAGACACATCTAGAAGAGTGTTTAACCACATAGCTGGGCACTCCATGGTCCAGTTACGTTGACACATAAAATTAACCATCACACTCTCCCTGTTTCCTGAAATCATCTCCTAAATAAACTACACATAAGCCTATATTTCAAGCTCTGCTTTTGGAGCAACCCAAACTAAACCAAGATTTTCACCAGTATACATAAGTCTTGCAGGATTACAGACGGTTCTCTGCCATGAGGGAGAGTCCACACATTGCCGAATGTTTAACATTCCCAGAACCTGTAAACTAAATGCCAGTAACATCCCCAATCACTGTGACAACCAAAAGAGCCCTATACATTTCCAAAATGCCCCAAGGGGCAGTACTATCCACCAACCCCCTACCCCCAACTCAAGAACCATTTGTCTAGAGGAATCAGGCTTCAGGCATAGCTTGATCAGGACTTCAGACCTATTCTCCGTGACCTTCTGGACTCTGCCTTTCTGTGTGTCTACTTCATTCTCAGCTTTCCTCATTGAGGCAAGTCGGCTGCAGCTGTTTCAGGAGCAAATCCACGTACCAGAAGGAGAAAGAGTACCCTGCCCCCGTGTTTCCAGCAAGATTCCTGAGATCCATCCTGGTTGGGTCAAATGAAGTCACACATCTGCCCTGATTGATGGATTACCTACGGTAGGGAATTTTTTTTTTTTTTTTTTTTTGTCTTTTTCCGTGTCTGGCAACAGATCGCAACCCTCAGTGTCGCCCCCGTATTGGACTGGGACCAGCAACAGGATCGCAACCCTCGGTGTTGCTCCCGCGCCTTGCTCAGCCAGTGAGCGGGAACCGGTCTGTATGTGGGATCCGAACCCTCGGTGGGAGCGCTGCCGCGCTTCCCAAGCGGCGCACTATAGCAGTGCACCACCAGGCTAGCCCTAAGGTAGGGAATTTTTAATGGATTTTTTTTTTGGCCAACTATGGTCCAGACTGGAAGAGGAACTGGAAGCAGTGTCAGTCTCTGTGAAGTCCATGGAGTGGGGAGGGGGTGATGTCCTGATAAAAAATTTGAGTGCTGTTAGGAGGGGAAAGGATGCTGGTTGGGGACCCAACAAATGTGCGCAATAGACAACGTGGCACACTCATGAAAAAGCAAGCTTTTGGGTGTGACTGTGGTGTGTGGAAAAGAATCGTGGAAGGTGAATTAAAAGAATAGGCAGATACCAGACCATTTAATTTAGCTAAGTTAATCAGTTAAATGATTGTCCTGGGACACACTTCCAATGGGGCAGGGAGCCAAGAGTCAAGTCCAAGTTCGTCTGACAACAAAAGCCTTCCATTACTACCCTGCTCCTTACGCTGGTGACCTCCACCAGGACAAACTCCGAGGCCCCAAAAGCCCTGCTCATCAGAGCAAGAGCCAGCTTTGCTCAAAAGCAGCTGTGGTGAGTCACATGAGAATGGAGATGAACACACATGGGCTCGCCCTGTGTCCTTGCCTTATTGTTTGCGTCTTTTGTCCCCTGTCACCACCTCCTCCTGTCCTCTCCCCCTTGTGCCCAGTACAATAGGAACGCTGTGAGTCAGCAGGAAAGTGTCCTTTACCAAAACCAAATAAGCGGCTGGGCCCTAAAAACAGCAATAAACCCCGCAAGATTTTGTGAATTTAAACAAAGTGTCATCCTTGGTAGGGAGGGTTTGTAGGGCCACAACTAGAGCCTGTATGACTCCCAAAGGAAAGGAAAGAGAAAGCCAGGCTGCCCACTTCTGTTTATTGGGAACAGTCCTTCCTCCAGCCCAAACCACATCTCCATAATAGGGAAGAGGAGTGTGGCCCTATCAGGGAGTTTTATTCTTAGGGACGAAAAAGAGCAAAAGATGTTTCTTTGGCCTGCGATATGTCAGCTTCGGACATCCCGTTTCCCTCTCCTCTCTGATCCCTGCACCCCATCCCCCAGCCCTGGTGCTTTGGCCTTTTGCTTGCATGAAAATTTATTTCCCGTCTTGACACTGCTGAGATAATCCATAACACCTTCTTAAGGACGAGGGACAGGAAGCTACAGGAAATGCGATCAGAATTTCCACTGTCTGGGCAGCTGAGCTTCTGGAGAACGAAATGGACAAATCTGGACCTTGCCTGGTGGGACCACAAAGGCTGAAAGCGGCTCTGGTGTCCAGCCCTACTCATGACAGAGGCGTGGCGCTGTCTCACTGCTAGGCTTGGGCAGGACACCCCCCTCTCGTCAGTCCTCAGAGCCTCCAGGTCATGGAGATGGCCATTGATGGGTTTCATTTTGTTCCCTGAAAGATTCCTCATGTTGTTCTAAGTACCCAGGAAAGAGCTCTTGTTTTTTTTAAGAGCCTGGGGGAGAGATTCATGAGGCCAGCAATCTGGCTTAGAGGCAAAGCCAAATGAACAGTTTATGGCGGGTGGCTGTGACAGGGATGGATGTCACTCCGTGTAGACCAGCTCTTCCCAGGCCAGCTTGCCCCTGTGCAGTCAGGGTTTGTTTCCAGGCCCTTCATAGGAGCCTAGACAAAGGCTGGGTCAGTATTAATAGGGGCCTACCCCCAAGGGACGTGATGAGTGGTGTATGCATGTAGGCGTGTGTGTGTGTATTGGGGGGCACTGGTATCCTCACTGAGCTCAAGGTGGAAGTTTAGGTGAATCCCTGTGTTGTTAGAAACTTTTCTGAAAACTGCATGCATTTACTACTCATTGTGTGAAGCTGAACATCTTGTCTTAAATTTTGTTTTTTCAAGTATCAGAGGAGACCACTCTGTGCGGATCAAGTGTTTATCATATATATGACATCCATGTGGTTTTTCCTACCACCCCCTTACCTTTCTTTTCTCAAGTGTTCTTTTTCCCAAGGGCAAGACTGTTCACATCTGCATCCTTCAAAGTTGGCTCCCTTCAACGTGAGAGTGGGCAGGCCAGGGAAATGATTCCAGCCAAGCAGAGAGGCCCTTCTGTCTGGGAGCAGACATGAGCCTCCTGAACTACTCCCAGAAATAAACTTCAAGCTTATAGGAGGTGGTGGAGGTGCAGAATTGATTCTGCCTTTCCTCCAGGGTGCACAGCTAGACTACATTTCTCTGCCTCCCTTGCAGCTAGTATGGTCATGTGATGAAGTTCCTGCCAATAGGATATGGACAGAAGTGATATGTACAACTCTTACTAGGTGCTGTTTCTCCATGCTTTGTCTCTTTCCTCCAGCTAGACAGTTGGAACTTGCAGCAACCAAGCTTTGGCATGCAGATGACAACAAAATCGTGGATGTCAGAGCAATGACTTGGAAGGAACCTGTCTCTCTGAATGATTGGGCAGAGCAGAGCTTCCCCCCAGCCTGGAATGCTCACCCAGACCTATGCGTGAGAGAGACTGAAACATATTTGTTCTAAGCTGCTGACATGTGGGGGCCTCTTTCTTACAGTGGTCTAGCCTCTTCCCTAACTAATGCACGCAGGAAATCTCTGCTCCTCTTCCTCCCCTGCAGAAGAGGGAGAGGCACAGGCCCTGAACTGTTGATGGCCACTGTTCAGTAGAGATATCTGCTTTTGTTTAGTGCAAAAACAATGAGCCACCTTGCACAGAAAGTTGCAAAGGATTCAAAAGTGCTTTCAAGCACACTCCTTTGTTCATTCATGTTTTCATTTCATTTCATTCGCTTTCCCAGGTCTTCAGGAAGCAGGTTCTGTAGAGATGAAATGCTGCTAGTCAGATGCTTTGCTGTGTGGGCCGTAGATGCAGAACGATGGGGATGGAGTGTTTGGGTCAAGAAAACATTCTCTGTCCCTGGATCCCCATTTCATTCTCGCTCCTACAGGCTTGCAAGTGTTTGCTTTTGTTTAGCCACTGGATTTATTCCTGACACACAGATCTCCCTCCTACCCAAGTCTATGTCTTTCACTGTGGTCATTGTCAATGGAAACTATTTTAAAAATGTGGGGGCTGGATTTGGTCAGAGGGTTTGGGGCATTTTCTGACTGTTAACACTTTCCAGCCAGCTCATCTGACTTCCAGAGTTCTCTGGAATTCAGGTTCCTCATCTATAAAATGAGGATAATCTTTTCTGTCCTGATTGTCTCACCTAGTTGCCGTAAATTTGGGAAGCAAATATGGAGTGTAATTATAGTGAGTTTTTCTGAGTCCCACCATGTATCCAAGGGCACGTGAGTGAACTAGACACCCCCAAATTAAGGGTGATATATGTTGACCCCAAATGAATCACTGCCCCCATCTATGAGACCCAGCCTATAAATTTCCAGATCTGCAAATATTTCCTGCTGCAGAGGACTTGATAAAAGCAAAGGGATCAGCCCAAATGTCCATCAACGGAATGGATTAACAAATTGTGTTATATTCGTACCACGGAATATATTTCAGCCATAAAATGAAAGTATTAATAAATACTATAATGTGGATGAATCTTGAAAGCATTATACTAAGTGAAAGAAGCCAGACACGAAAGACTACATACTGCTTGATTCCATTTACATGAAATATTTAGAATAGTTAAATCCATAGAAACATAACACGGTTTGGTGGTTGCCAGAGGCTGGGGGGAGGGGGAAATGGAGATGCTGCTTAATGGGTATGGAGTTTTCCACCACTTTGGAGCAGTGGAAATATTTTGGAACTAGATGAGAGATGATGTTTGTATAGGATTGTGGATTTGGTGGCATTCCTAAACACCACTGAACTGTTCACTTTAAAATGGTTCATTTTACGTGATGTGAATTTCACCTGAATATATATATATGTATATATTTAATAAAGGGAGCCAATTAAATGATAGTGTTTCACAATGGAACCTCAGAAGTGGCTGCCCGTGAACCTCACGGCCAGTTTTTCTTTAAGCTCTCTGAGGAGTTTCCCCTCCGTGCTATACACACAGAATGTTCTGGTACCTGCAAAGCACCAGCTGCTCTTGTGATCATCATTTCTCTGATGCAACAAAGGGCCGCATCAGGACTTGACTAGCTCCACAGCTGCCCGCCCACCTCGGCTTCTGGGTCCATGCTTGAGCAGCTTTCATCAGGACACCCTGCATATTCACGACACCCTACAAATATTGAAACAGCCATTCCAGAAAAATTAGAGCCAGGTTTCCAGGCCAGACTCAAAACCGTGAAACCTATTTTGTGTGACTGTGTGAGGACAGACACCAAAATATTACTAGGGGTTGTGTCTTATCTATGGATACTGGGATTAGAAATGGGGGTTTTCGGGCCGGCCCGGTGGTGCACTGGAGAGTGTGCTGCTTGGGCTCCCACCAAGGGTTCGGATCCCATGTGGAGACCGGTTCCCGCTCACTGGCTGAGCGTGGTGCGGGCGCGACACCAAGGGTTGCGATCCCGTTACCGGTCAGTAAAAAAAAAAAGACAAAAAAAAAAAAAAAAAGAAATGGGGGTTTTCGCTTTCTTTTTTGCATTTACAACGGGATCGCAACCCTCGGTGTTGCGCCCGCACCACGCTCAGCCAGTGAGCGGGAACCGGTCTCCACATGGGATCCGAACCCTCGGCGGGAGCGCCGCCGCACTCCCAAGCGGCGCACTCTCCAGTGCGCCACCGGGCTGGCCCTACCTAGATATTTTTAAACCATTCTACCATAAACGCAATTTGTTTATGTAATTTTAAAGAAAATATTGGGGGGGGGAGTTGTTTACAGATGCAATATACACACATGTCAGAAAAGACATACATTCATCAGAATGTTAGAAGCCCACATAACAAATATTTTTGGGGCCCTGGTGGGTGTGAGGCTGATTAAAAATGAGAAAGTACCTGTCCCGAGAGGGTTCGTGGTGATCATCACGCTCCTATGATATGTGTGATATTAGAAGTATTCACAAAGCTGTATGGAAATACAGAGGGGAAGATGGATTAATTCTACCTGGAGGAATCAGGAAAAACTTTACAAAGATGTGTGAGCTAGATTTCTGTTCCAGCCAACTGTTCTACCTATCTCCTATGTTTCTCCAATCTTCATTGTCACCTTTGTTTCTTTGCTTTTTGTCATAATCCCATCCTTCTTCCAAGGAGCATAGCTGTTCCCTCTTCTGAATTATTCCCTTGCTGATTGCATCATCCTTATGGTGTGTGCTGTGTGCTGTCTTCTCATGTATATATCGCCCCGATTATATCATAAGGTTTTTTTTTTTTTTGTCTTTTTTTGTGACCGGCAACGGATTGCAACCCTCAGTGTTGCGCCCGTACCGGACCGGGACGGCAACGGGATCGCAACCCTCGGTGCTGCTCCCGCACCTCGCTCAGCCAGTGAGCGGGAACTGGTCTGTATGTGGGATCCGAACCCTCGGCGGGAGCGCCACTGCGCTCCCAAGCGGCGCACTGTAGCAGTGCGCCACCGGGCCAGCCCCATAAGGTTTTTTTTTTTTGACAACAGAAGCTACTATTCTATACCTTTCAGTAACCACAGCATCCTAAAAAGGAAAAAAAAAAGTGTTATTGGTGATTATGATATCACATATATATTCCAAATTTATCAATAATATAATAGGCATGTCTGAAGAATATTTACCGTTTGGTTTTTAAATTTCTTAAGATGCATTCTTAAAAGAGTCATTGTAAATTAAGAGTTGGTGGACTCAGAATCAGGCTATTCATCAACGCTCTCTATCCTTGGGGGAGACCAAAATAGACTAAAGAAGTAGCTGAAAAATGAGAGTCTCAAATGTTGTCAAGTTCACTAGTTGTGTCAAAAATGGAAACTCTGAATAAAATATGTTCCCACATAATTCACTTTTGTTTGAATACTAGATATAAGGTTAGGCACTAAAAGAGTCATTGTCTAGGTTGGAAATGATTCTTTTTCTAGAATGAGAGACGATTTCCATGAACTTTAGATAAACAACACCATTTTCAATTTGTCCGCAGAAACGCTTGCCACACTAGTTTGGTTTAGGCCCAATGGTAGGTAACAGAGAAGCCCAGAGTCACAGCAGCTTAAGTAAACTAGAAGTTTATTTTCTTCTCATATGCAAATACTTCAAAAAGCTGTGGGAAATGTAATTAAAAGAGATAATGCAAATCTTTCCAGGAACTTTTTGAAGATCCCTCGTATTTAAGAGGTCTGGAGGCATCAGTCCAGGGCTGCTGTGGCCCTCCACCCTGTCTGGGGACAAGGTCTGCTCCCTTGTTGCTGTGCTATCCGTGGCTTCCCTTCCCAAGGCCCAAGATAGCTACTGGAGCTCCAGCCATTATGTCTGCAGCCCAGCGAGCAGAAACAACGATGCTCAGAGAAAGAACACGTTTCGTCTTTGCCTTGGGTTGACTGTCCTTCCAAAACTTCATCTCTACCGTGACTGTTAAGAAGGTGGTAAATCTTATTATGGTATTTGAAAGGTGGGGCCTTGAAGAGGTGATTAGATTGTAGGATTGTGCCGTAGTGAATGGATCAAATATGGTGGCCAGGCTGTGGTTCTGAGGGCTTTAAAAGGAGAGTGAATGAGGAGGTTAGTGTCTCTCTCTGCTCTGCAATTTCACAATGTGATGCCCTGCGTCCCTGAAGTCACCACCAAAGAAAGCCTTCACCAGATGTGTTCCCTGGGCTTTGGACTTCCCAGCCTCAGAAACCATAAGCAAAAATATTTGTTTTCTTACAAATTACCCAGTTCCAGGTATTTTGTTATAAGCAACAGAAACAGACTAATACACTCTAAGGACTCTTCGAGAAAATCGTCATTTCTATAACACATTTGTCAGAAGAGGATGGAAAGTGTGATTTCTATTCTTGGCTGCAATGTGCCCAGTTAAATATCAGGCTTCAGGGATTTTTAGCCCTTTTTTTTTTTTTGCTACCACGGACCCCTTTAGCAGTCTAGTAAAGCCTGGTGGACTCCTTCTCAGAATAATATTTTTAAAAGAATAATAAAAGATATATAAGGTTACAAAAGAATTCAGTTATATTAAAATATGGTTCTATTGACAAAGCCTTTGAGATCTGTAGACCCCAAGTATAGATATGGGGGAGTAGTTAGTCTCTGACACATGCCATAGAAATAGCTTCATTCACCCACCAAGCAATTGCTGCAGTCCTGTTTTAAGCCTAGTCCTGTGCCATAGACTGTGAAGGACACAGGAGAAGATGTGGCCTCTCCTTTCAACCAATCACTCTCTGATTCACCTCAATACTTAATAAAATAAAAATTTCTTTTTTTTTTTTGTCTTTTGTCTTTTTCCGTGTCCGGCAACGGATCACAACCCTCAGTGTTGCCCCCGTACCGGACCGGGGACCGGCAACGGGATCGCAACCCTCGGCGCTGCTCCCGCGCCTCGCTCAGCCAGTGAGCAGGAACCGGTCTGTACGTGGGATCCGAACCCTCGGGCGGGAGCGCCGCCGCGCTTCCCAAGCGGCGCACTTATCCAGTGCGCCACCGGGCCGGCCCTAAAATAAAAATTTCTGATAGTAGTTGTTCCTGGGAAGACAGATGGGGTGGTAGTTAAAGGGACTGAAGTTTTATCTTTAATACTTTATTTCTTTAAATACAAAAAGAGGCTGAATGCAAATATCACAAAATGTAAACTATTAAGAGTAGGTTTTTGTTATGTCATTCTTTGTTGGTTTTTTTTTTCTATTTTTAAACATTTTGCAAATTTAAAAATAGTAGCCATCACTTTTAAAAGTTTAAATTCATTTTTATTCTGTTCTAGATACAATTTAGTTTACCCACTCCATTCGAGCTACACGTACCCTAAACTTTTAGATTGACTTGGAAGGGATTGGTCTGTTCAGTCCCCTGAAACATGGCGCAGTGGAACTTTCCCTACAGTCTTTCCTCATCTGGAGGGGTTCTGGTGTCCTCTCTGCTTGGTCATTGTCTAGATCGCTTTCAGAACCAGCTCATGCCTACCTCTTCCAAAAATCTTCCAGCCAGTTTTGATTTCTCCCCCAGGGGAACTCCTATAATATCACTCATTTCAGCATATATTATTTGACTTTCAACTTAACTTGTCTTTCCCATGGAAATCATTAAGCTCCTTGAAGGTGCAGACCTTCTACGCAGGGATGGAGATCAGAGCGTCTGTTCCCAATTTGCATCCCATTCCCACAGCAGATTTCACTAGTCCACCTCGTCATTTTTTCCCATGCAGCTTGGACACAGCATCAAAATCCTTCTCAGCAGAACTCTGGGGGCTGTGGCTGCCAGTTGTGTAGACTGGGCATGCAGGTGAAAGCTCTTTCCATCTCTGTCTGTACTTCTCTAGTTTCCAAAGTACCGGTGTTATTCCCAAGATAGACTCAGAAGGAACCAGCCTCATCCTGAAAACCCAGAATTTATAAAATCTTCAGTAGGTAATGTTGAAGAAACCTCCTAGCTCATTTTAGGGATTTGCACATGGCTGATTCCAGAAACCAGTCTGGAAGGGGAGTCAGGAAAGTTGGAAAAGGTAGTGCACAAGTTTCACATAATCCCAACACCTGTACACCTGACACCCAATCTGTAGAAATGCCTGGCTGCCAGGCTGCAGGTGACAAGCTCGAGTCTAAAGGCATTTTATCATTTCCATTACCAAGTGGAAGGACAGGGATTTCCAAAGCTGTCCTAAGACAAAGGGAGAGGAAAAGGGTTGGGGAATGGCTCCTTGGTGTACTTGAGAAATGGTTGCAAGTGGGGCCGCTGGGACAGAGGCCTCAGCAGGGGTCCCCAGACTGATGCCCTTGAAATCTTACTCTGCCCCTAGGAGTTGTAAGTGTCCTGAAGAAAATATGCCAACAAGCTGGCAGTCAAAGCTTCTTCATGATGGGAAACCTTCATTATGCTTTTTTCTTTTTTAAAAATTTTCTGTAATGACTGTGTTTTATTCTTATGGTCAGAAACAAAAAGAAAAAAAAATTTTAAAAAAGGAAGAACACATATCCCAGAGGAATACCGATCTTTTTTTTTTTTTTTGTCTTTTTGTCTCTTTTTTCGTGACCGGCAACAGATCGCAACCCTCAGTGTCGCGCCCGTACCGGACCGGGACCGGCAACGGGATCGCAACCCTCGGTGTTGCTCCCGCACCTCGCTCAGCCAGTGAGCGGCCGGTCTGTATGTGGGATCTGAACCCTCGGCGGGAGCGCCGCTGCGCTTCCCAAGCGGCACACTGTAGCAGTGCGCCACCGGGCCGGCCCAATACCGATCTTTTTTTAAGTGGTTCTATTACTTTACCTTCAGAATCAGAGAGAGAGAGAGAGAGAAGCAAAGCGTATCATTTCACCCCCCAAGAAAGTGGGAATTGGAAACCAGAAGCGAATGTAAAACTCCATCAAAGCACCGCATACAGTGACTGGTCCTTTACTCACTCACTCATTCATTCATTCATTCATTCACTAATCATTTATGGAGATGCTACTAAGTGCTGGGGATACGAGAAAGCAAAATCGATACAACCCCTGCCCTCATGAAGCATCCAGTCTGGGAGGGAGTGAGAGGGACAGAGATTTATCAAATGACCACACACAGGTCTGTCAAATTGCAATTGGGCTAAGTATTGGAGGAGAGGCTGTAAGTGACACCGTGAAGGTGTGCAATGGCCTGGGCAGCGGGGAAGGGGTTGTCATTCCCAGCTCTGGGTTGTCCCTGCTGTCACCGCATTGTCTGTGGGCTGTGACAGGGCCTCTTTCCAGCTTCTCCCCCAGCAGTCCATCCTGAATCTCCTCGCTGCAAACCTTCCCACGGCTCTGCTTCCTGCACTGGGCGGCTCCATAACACACAATTACTTTCTACTGCTCCCTACAACACTAAAGAAATATGTCTAGCTTGCCCACCCTGAGCGGACCTCACCTGCCAGGGTCTCCACTAGCCCACATGGCACCTTTATGCAAATTTTCAAAGGGCGGCTCTTCCAACCCCTCCCAGGGAACACGGCTGAGAGAGCAGAGCTTCGGTTGAATTTCAGTCCCTACCCTCTGCTTGTCCGTGTTACCTCCACGAGTAGACCACATACCTCTCGAGCAGGCAGGAATTTGCATCTTTTTGTGTTTTAATCCCCAGGGCTGGACACATGGCACAGTATCTTCTTGGGGCTAGACAAGACTGATCGATTCTTAAATGATAGAAGCTTTCAGGCTAATCCTGTCCAGCCTGTACATTTGCTGTAGATGTTGGAAAGTATTCTTACTTTTCTAAGGCCTCTGCTTCTCCAGCTGCAGAGCAGGAGCAATAGCTGGGCACTTCGTGCATACAGTGGGCTGGGGAGAGAGGACAGAGCAGGGCTCATGAGACTTTCGATGGCTGAGGGAACACAGGAGGAAGGCAAGCAGTGGAGGAAGAGGAGGAGGTAACGGGTCCTGTCTCCCTAGATCTTCCCCGGTGATGCCAAGTTTACCACCGGAACTGAGAGGCAGTTGGGGCCCACTGCTCTGGGGAGAGCGCCTCTGTCAAGTGCAGCCCTTATCTTTTGCAAGAGTCACCTCCTTCCTGGCCCCCTCCCCGCCCCCTGCTACCTGTGGTTGACTAAAGCTCTCCAGTGAAGTTTGGCCCCGACCACACACCATCAACCTGAACACCACAACCGGGCTTGGATTTTCCAGGGCAGTCCTGATTTCAACTCTTCTGTCTCACTGCCAGAGCATGGTGTTTCCCCTCGTGCTCCCTTTTGGGGCCCCCTAACCTGATCAGCCACAGATCAGGGGTATTAGGTGACAGGTCGCAGTGGAGACCTTGCATATGCCTTGTTCTCAGTGGCATCCCAGGCTGCTGTCTGTGACTCGCAGCCACATGGGGCCACCTCTCCTGCCGGTGCCCCATCTCCTTAGTGCTCAGCCCCAAGGCCGTGAGCCTGGCCCTACCGTAGCCCTATCCCAGGACTCATCCAACCATGGTGGCAATGGCAGGCTCACCAGGGGCCTCAGGGTGCCCAGGCCTGTGCTGTCTAACTCATCAGGGATTAGCAGGTGAACTCAGGGTGGGGTGATGCTTTAGGGTTGGTGCGTCTTTTGATGGGGGGTCCTCAGGTCACATCAGGACAGGGGCTGAGAGCTGGTAGCATCAGAAGGAGCCTCTCCTTTCCCTTGGCATCGTGCATGGGTTAGCAGCACAGGAAACAGAGGAGTGTGGTGGGGTTTGGAGATACCAGACCTGAGGCTGTCACAGGGCAGGGGCAGGGGGGATTCCTGGGGCTAAGCGACAGCCTAGAAAAGAGCAGTGAGGAAACTTGCAAGTAAGCAGCACCCACGGGCCAAGAGCCAGGAGCCGCCACAGACACTGCAGAGAGCAAACTGCAGAGGGTAAACTGAGTCACTCGGGTGGGATATGGCACCTGCACACCTGCTTCTGAGAGCACACCTGCTGCTGCGGACTCCTGAAGAACATCTCGCTTCTCCTTAAGTTCTGAGGGTCTTGACGCCGAACTGATTTCCTGTGGTTCTTTCCTTCCAGTAGATCTTTACAACAGCCTTCCCTGGCCTGCATGCAATGGCATTTGTCTCTCTCCCTTGCAACCTGGAAGCTGAGCTCAGTGGTTCGTCTCAGCCCACTTTACAGAGGAGAAAGCAGGGTCAGAGGGTTCAGTAATCCATCCACGGTTGTGGCTGGTAAGTGCTGGAGCTGGGATTTGAACTCAGATCTGTTTGATTACAAAGCTCCTTTCCCACCACGCCCAGGGGCTACTGCTGGAGCAAAGGAACCTGGGATGTTCTAGCATACAAGGGAGAGTGAGTTCTGGCCATGACCTGGTTCTCATCAGGCAGACTCTCTTTGAACTTGAAGGTGGAAAGTGGGAAAATGCCAAATTGTTTTGGGAAGGGGTGGGGAGAGGAGGGGGCGAGTGTCAAGTTGAAAGTTCTCTCCCAGGTCTTTGCAAGAAGGGAAAGGGGTGTGTTTCTCATTTTTCTTAACAAAAGCGACACAGGAAGAAAACAGTTTATTAAGGCCCTGCATATTTTAGCAAGCAAGGAGAGATTCAGAGACACTTATTTTGGCTCTTGAGAAGAAATCTTTGCAAAAGGGGGAAAATGGTATTAAATCGCTTTTCTTTTCTTTTTTTTTTTTCATGAAACCTGAAATGGGTGAGTGAGGGCATGTTTTGGGGACTTTGACTTGAGATCGGACAGATTGCACATAAGCTGTCAGCCTCTCAGGGGCTGGGGTCCTGTTTGCTCAAACTATAGCCCCCTGCCTAAGACAGGGCTCAGCGCACAGTAGGTGAACAGTCAGGGCTCAGGGGACAAATGTGCTGCCTGATTACCCACCAGCTCCAACAGCCTGCAGGTGTCCTGGGGTCAGGAATAGTCAAAGCCAATGTCCACTGTCCCAACAGAGGCCCCTTGAAGGTTACCAGTCCTGGGAAAGACTTGGCTCAGAATGATCTTAAAAATAGGCCTCAGAGGTGGCCAGTAAGGAACAAGGTGGACACTGGGGGTTTGAAAGTGTTCTAGAGACCTTGTCTGTTCCCCAACATCCCCTGCTGGCCCATCCGCGTCCACCTCTCCTAAGCACTGACCTGGGGGACTGACTCAGTGGCCAGATGTCACAGTGAGAGGCACACCCGTTCTCGTTCATCTTTCAAAATTGCTGTCCCCCTTCTGGATTAGATCTCTCTCCTCTGTGTCCCCAGCTGCCCCTGTGCAGTAGTGCATCTCCCTGTCCTGGTATCCCTCATGCCAATGGCAGTAATCGGCTCACACTGTCAGGCCCTTAGGACCAAGAGGTAAATCTTCTCCAACTTCATATTCCCAGTACTTAGCCAAGGGCCTGGTGCATAGTAGGTGCTCAATAAATTTTGTTAAACAAATAGAAGCAGGGAAAGAGGGAGAACATTCTGGGAAACAGGAAATTTTCTTTTTGAAATTTGTCTCAGAAAGATCTGTCCAGTACTTGTTCATGGATGGCAATTAAAGTCAGAATTTTATTTTCTGCAAATGACTGAGTTTCTCAACTCCCAGCTGTGTCTTGGCACCTAAGGCAGGTGGATTTAGAGGAATCTGGGAACACCGTGTCTGAGGAGTATGTGTCTGTCCTAACACATTTCTGAACTAAATATATGTCTCTGAACCACGTGCAACAGGCAGACACGCCACATGTTGTCTCCCTGGAACTGAGTTACTGAGGATTGTCACCTTTCAGACCACGGCCACTGCTAGCATGCTAACTGCACTCAGAAGGGCAGGGAACTTGCTCTCTAGCTCACTACTGCAGCCCTGAGCTCAGAAAAGACCTTGGCAACCAGTAGGTGCCCAATAAATATTTGTTGAATGATTGAATGAGGGAGAAAAGGACCTGAGGGCAGCTTAAATGCCACAAAATTTCTACTGTAAATATTCTGAGCTCCACTTACTGGAGAGTGCTCAGATGCTCACTGAAGTCATATTGACACTTAATTAGCAAACAGTTTTTTATCAGACTGCGTTATCTTGTTCCATATCCACTGCAGACCAAAAGTTGACAGAAAGGAAAAGGGTTTTTAATTTACCCATAAAAATATTTTTTCTTTTTTACCTGGGAAGGAAGAAAAGTAGTTACGAGACTTCGTCAAAACTCAGCTGGAGCCTGTGGGTCCATAGCGGTTCCTGGGGGTATCCCATGTCATAACACAGAACGTCGACCAACATGCAAGAGGGAAACTGAGTCATGAAGAGGAGAAAAAGGCAATTCCAGCATGATGGTCTAAGAAGACAGGGAAGTAAACAAAACATTTTTAAAAGGTCTGGATCCATGATGGAGAAACTTGAAAAAAAGTGAGATACTAAAAGCAGCCATCCAGAGACATTTCCACCAGCTGAGGGATTGTGGTTTCTTTGAGTATTTTTGATTAACCATGTGCTGTTGTTAATTATCCCTCTTTTGGCTTCTCCCATAACGAGATGCCTCAGTAACACCCTGTGGTCCTGCCCATCAGGGGATGTGGTCCCTGGGGACTGCCCTGCAGAGACCCCAGAGTTGGGGGTCACATTCAGAACCATGAATGAGCCTATTTCTGGTTTTCTCAGGGGAACAGTCAGGACAGGGCTGCTGTGGGAAGTGGATCGCTACACTGAACAGAATCGTGGTTAAAGTTAGAATCAGTGGCGACCTGGGAGGCAGGGAAAGCCCACAGAGCCGGGGTGGGGGGCTTGGGTGCCACCCCTCTGCCTTGGTGACTGAGATGTGCTGATGTAGGTGCTGCATGGCCACCTGCTAAGGAGGGCGTGTGCGAAGCGGTGGCACTGAATAAAAGAAGCCCTTTGCTGCTTGGGTCCCCCCCAAATTCATCTGTTGAAACCCTACCCCCCAATGTGAGGGTTAAAAAGAGTGGGGACTTTGGGAGGTGATTAGGTCCTGAGGGAGCCCCCATGAGTGGGATTAGTGTCCTTGTAAGAGAGGCCCCAGGGAGCCGCCTTGTCCCTTCCACCCCAGGAGGACACAGCTCGAAAATAGCCAACTATGAGCCAGGAAGTGGTCTCATCAGACGCCAAATCTTCTGGTGCTTTGGTTTCAGACTTAACAGCCTCCTGAACCAAGAGACAAATTTCTGTCATTTATAAGCCACCTGGTCTGAGAAATTTTGTTACAGCAGCCTGAGCAGACTAAGACACACTGCTTCCTCCAGACCCCACCGTGGAACATGTGCCCGCAGAGGAGGTGGCAGGGCCAGGCAGAACCCAGAGAAAAGGTTCTGAGATGTGGCTTAGACCCATGAGGCCTGGACATGAGCAGGAGCCAAGAGCACGGCCCAGCTCCAGGAGACGACTTTCAAATGCCATCTTGGGAATCCCTACCCAGTGGCCCTAAGAAGCCCTCCACCATTCCCACCCTCCACAACTCTCACGACACCTGGGACAGTCACTGTGGAGGGTTCCCCACGGGAGGGACGCCCACCCAGGGCTGGGAACCACAGGAAATCCAGCTGGTGTATCACCCCCCAGGTAGACCTGAGTATTAGAACCGGAACCACCATAGAACAGAGCTGCCCACGTCTGTCAGCTGGGAAGAGAGGCCTGCCCCGAAACAGCTTCGTTTTCCTTCTAGAGACATACAGGACTGGGTCCAAAGACTGAAATCCACCTTAAAAACTCAGCCCCCCCAGCATACCTCTCCTGTCCCAGCTCTTTCTCCAAAATGGACCCTGCACCTCCCTGGCCACCCAGCCTGGGCTTGCATCCCCCAAGGGGCTGACAGATCTGAGGACTCAGTCTTTGCCTGGCACAGTCGTAGGACTCTGGCATAGAAGGGACCTCAGACATCATGGAATCTCATCCTCTCCTTCAGGAAACTGAGACCCAGGGAGGTAAATGTGACAGGCCGGAGGTCACATAACTGGAGCACCGGGGGTGGCCACAGTGGTTTGTGGCAGGAGCCAGCCCATACGGTGCTCTCAAATGAGAAAGTTCTTATTAAACCCTGGATTTCTGGCTCCTCTGGAAAATCAGAAGGTCCCAGGGACAAAGGGTTGGAGCGGGTAAGGGCCTGAACTCCCCCCACTGCTGTTCCAGGCCCTTCTTGCTGGCTCCCACCCAGCACCGTCCCCTCTCACCGAGGCCATCTGGCCCAGCAGGCACTGAGTCCCCTGCCTGCCTCCCCAGCACACTGTCTTCCAGCACATTCCGCCTGCACTACCTCCGCCTCCTGCCCCATGACACGTCTCTGAAGGTGCACCCCTGAGTCAAAAGCGACCTGCCCTCCAAACAGAGGTGGAGAGAAAATCCCAGTCTGACCTTGACGGAGGAGATTAACTGTCACTGGGCTGTAGGAGGTTAATGGCTGTCCCAAAGAGACCATGAGGCTTAGGGGTCCTGGGGAGAAGGTCGGGCTGTTGGAGAAGGTCATGACAAAGCAATTTTGAAAGTGGAGAAGGGAGAGAGGAGGTGAGGCACTGCACAGGTATGAAAAATTTCCGGAAAGAATCACCAGGGAGTTTGGCAAAGCTTAAAGAAAGGGTATAGGGGCTCGGGGAGGCAGAGACACAGCGCCAGCCACCTGGGCAGATGCATGGCCTGAGCTCTGTTTTCTGCTCCCCTGTCACCATCTTGAAATTGTTAATACATTTGGAACAAGGGGCCTCGAATTTTCATTTTGCACCACGGAGCCATAATTTGCACCATGGAGACCCTCGTGGGTGGATTTCCCATGCAGGGGCCTGGGACGGAAAGCCAAGATGCAGAGCCTGCTAGGGTGGGAGCAGGGGGATGGCTGCAGCTGGGGTTATAGTGACAGACACAGCCTGGAGCCCAGGCAGAAAGGAGACGCAGCAAAGTCACAGGACCGTGAGCGCATGTCACCAACGTTAGATGCGGGGTTGTGGGGGAAGTCCTTTGAAAACCAGAAAGTACATACATGTCGGGGATCATATTTATTTTGGTCTCTGAGCCAGGTTTAGGGCAATTCATTCAAATATTTATTGAGCATCTAAATGTGCCAGGCCCTGTGTTAGGCGTCGAGGACACAGCAGGAAACAAAGTCCTCGTCCTCATGGAGCTTACATTCTAGTGGAGGAGACAGAAAATCAGCAGAGAGAGCACACGTACAAAAGGATTCGAAGTGCTGTGAAGTAAAATAAACCAAGGTAAGGAGACGTTGACTGGAGGCTGCTCTAGAGGGGGTGGCCAGCAAGGGCCCCTTTACAGAGGTGACTTTTGAGCAGAGGCCAATTATTATTTTATGATTAATGGACCACCTTTTACTGAGTGTCTACCATGTTCCGGGCACGGGTCACTTTTTGTACCTTCTTCAATTTATCCTTTCGATAAGTTCCGCAGGCAATTGTTGATTTCCCCTATCTAGAGGTGAAGGGTCAAGCTGCCATGGGGCTTTGGAACCAGGGCTGTCTTTCTGGTGACAGCAGTGGAGGCTCTTTCTAACGTGGGTCAGGGGTAGAGCATCTGCTCAGGCCCAAGTTCTCTGCTGGGACCTGGGGAAGGACCCAAAGACAGAACCTTGGCCTTGGTAGCCATGGAGAGGTGGACTAGGGTGAGACTGACTGACTGTCCCATGCTCATCAAAGGGAAGCACTGGTGGCTTCAACCCTTCCAGCTGTCACTTCCCACTGAAAGAGGCTGCTGCAGGCCACCAGCTCTGTCTGGGGGAGCCAAGTCCCATCCCAGGACATCCCTGTATGGAGTCGTAGGGGACTCCAGGGACCTGGGCTGGGGTCGCTTTCTCATCCTCGACAGCGTAAGTGTCTAGTTCAGCCAGACCAGGCCTTGACCACTCTATACAGAGCCACTGTTGGAGTATTCTGGGAAGATATATTTTATGGCAAAATCTTGCTTCCTTCTGTTTTATGTATGACATTTCCCCCAAAGGAAAAAAAAAGAAGTTGGAATAACTAGTATCATTATTCTTTTCTTGCTTTTATTTTCTGCCCCAGAACCATCTGTCATCAGAAAACAGTTTACTTTACACCTCTCAGGCTGAGTTCCACATCCAGAGGAGGAGACTGGACAGGGGACAGCAGTGACCTCTGGACGCCCTGCGGTGAGGGGGCTGCAGGATGCGGTGGGGGGAGCAAGTTGTCAGCCCCTGAGATGGCTCGGGAGAGGGTTGAGCTGAGCATCTGCAGAAGGCAGGCAAGAGCGCTCAGCTGCTGAGTTTGCACAGGGCATGGGATGGTGAGATTTTGTAAGGTGGGCAGATGAGAGTTTGTGTCCCCTCTTGCTTCCTTGCTGTGTGGGGGTAAGGGCACTCAGTTCTGCCATCGCAGGGTGCAAATCTCATCTGTGACGTGGTGGGAGGGGAGCTCATGTGCTGGGAGCTAGAACAAAAATGCTTTAAGTTGAGATCTTTCATCCTAAAGAGTTTGGGGTCTCTGTGGGACCAGAGAAAAGAGGGCCTGAGCTGACAATGATTTATGATCAGATTTCGACCTCAGAGCTCCATATGAGAAGGATTCAATTAGAGGGTATAAGCTAAGGTTGCTGCTTAGGCCCCGAAGGTACAGATGGAAATGGGAAAATACATCGATTTTCTAAATATTTCATTTACACCATATCAGATATCCAGCCACCGAGAGATAGATTTTCCACATTTCGGTTTCTGGGTTGATGCTGACCTTTAAGCTTAGATGAACTTTACCACAATTTTTGAGTCACATTTTTAGGCAACCCAGATTGAGGATGTTTTAGTCTTGGCACGCAGAAACCACACTGTCCTCCTGCTGTGTCTCCTCGACCAGAAAGTGTGGGCTCCCCACCCCCCCACTGATTCTCCAGGGGAGACAGCACCAGTCTGCTGTCCCTTGCTTCAAGTTCTGTGGGAGCAGCATCTCCCAGTCTCCCAGTTCAGAGGCTGCCCTGGTCCAGAGCTGCCTCTGGGAGGGAACCTGCCTGCTCCCGGGATAAGCCACATTCTGCAATACCAGCTTTATCTGTCACACAGGTGACAATTTGATAACCATATGCTTTATTCCTCTATTTTTATCTTGTAACCAGTTCAGAAGTTGGATGAGGAAAACAAGCTTGTCATTTATTATACCCCTTAAAGTCCCCAATTTAATGTTATCTGGTGCTCTGGCCCCAAACTCCAATCTCTCTTAAACTGGGTTGAACCATGTGCAATATGTCTTTGGCCTGTGCTTGAGACCAAGGCACTGACTACCCCTAAGTCCAGCTCCCAAGTTAAAGGGGTCACTTTTCGCATGAGGGGAAGCCTCAGTGAGCCTCGGAAGGTGTAGACTGAGCCAACGTGTTGCCCATTGAGGGTCATAAATATCCCAAAGATGGTGCCTGCAGGTCATCACCGAGATGCAAAACGCAGCAGTTCAGGAGGAGAAGAGATTAGTCATGTCTTGGCGAAGGCAAAAGCAATTCCACAAAATTCTAGAAGCTGGTACTGCTCATGTCTTGCAGGAGACCCTCATTCCGGAGGCCGGGAGGATCACTGAAGATAACCGGATAGCACAGACCACTAACGCTGGGCTAACAGGAACCATAAAAAGCTCCAAGTTTGGGCCGGCCCGGTGGCGCACTGGAGAGTGCGCCGCTTGCGAGTGCGGTGGCGCTCCCACCGAGGGTTCGGATCCCATGTGGAGACCGGTTCCCGCTCACTGGCTGAGCGCGGTGCCGACGCAACACCGAGGGTTGCGATCCCATTGCCGGTCCCCGGTGCGGGCACGACACCGAGGGTTGCGATCCCGTTACCGGTCAGTAAAAAAGAGACAAAAAGGAAAAAAAAAAAGCTCCAAGTTTGATTTGTTTGGCAAATATTTAGTGAGCACCCCTGTAATGTCAGATGCTATGTGGTTAACAAAATAGATCTGGCAGTGCCCTTGGGAGTTTACCAGGGTTTTTCCAGTTTAGTCCTTTGCTTGGTCCCTTCAGGGGTTGGCGAGTAGGATAAGGTAGTTTTCCCTTTGTAGGGTCGATGGTCAATGCCAAAGGTTTATGTCCGTTGACTTTCTATTGCTGCAGGCCTTAGAGAGGTAAGAGGGACACTTTAATAGGGGGGAAAAAATCCAGCAACAAGGATTTGCTCAATTAACTAGGTATGGAAATTCTGTCTTCTTTTTGCTTGATTAAAAAGCTTTTTATTACATATATACACATATATGTGTGTATATATGTGTGTGTGTGTGTGTATATGTTCCCATAGGGGTGTGGAGAAATGAGTGCGTCCAGGGCCCAGCCCCTAGCAATTGCTAAATAAATGTCAACTTGTCCATTTCCTTTTCCCCCACCTGTGCTCCCAATGACCCCAGGGGCAACCAAACCCACGTGACCATGAGAGGGTCTTATTTGGGGATTTGCCTCTTTTGGAAAGGAAAGCACCTGGCCACTACTACTGCTCAAAGCTGAGGGGCTGCTGAAAGACGCCCCACCTCCCTGGCCTATTTCCATATCTGGAATAGATGGGGTGGCCCAGCTTAGTGGTTCCCAGCCCCAGCTGAGCGTCTGAATCACCTGGGGAATTTGGAAACACAGCTGCCGGCGGGCTCCATGTCTGGAGATCCTAATCCACCAAGTCTGTACTGAGCCCTGGCTGTCTGTGTTATCAACAGCCTTTCTCCTGCAGTAATTCTGGCACCACATGGAATCCAAATGAACCTGGACGCAAAGAGCCCGTCTGAGCCCTCAGGAGGACCTGGGCTTGTGAACAGTCAGGCTGGGGACTCAGCCGTGGCTTTCAGCAGGGGGATCAGGGTAGTTGTGGGGCTTTCAAACTTGGAGAAGGCCCAGAGGGCAGCTGAGGAAGAACCAGAGTGAGACAACAGGAACACAGCCTTCCTCTTTCTGGGGTCTGAGGAAAGAAGTCTACCCTGGCCAGGGGAATGCTCCTGGGAGAGCCCTGGACACATCGGACCCTCCTGTCTGGGGCAGGGGGCTGTGCTTAGGGATTCCCCCTTTTTGGAGCCTTGGAAGAAAGCTGATCGTGAAGTTTGGGGACAGCAGTCACTTCAAAGGGCTTCTCCCAGCTGGCTGGCCACTGCTTTGTCTGGAAGCCGGGTGCCCCCTCCAGCTTCCTAAGGACACACTTTGGTCCTTTTTGCAGACTCTTTCTGTCACTCCAGGCTCATGGCCATCCCAGAGCCTGGCCTCCATGCTCTGGGTCCTTTGCACGGTCCTCAGGAGGCTATGGGTCCCTGGGTCACCCCCCTGCTGCCCCTAGGCTGCCTGGGCCTGTGCTGCTGCCGGCATGCAGGGGCTGGGGGCTCCCTGCAGAGCCTCCACCTGGTTGGGCTCTCATCAGCTTCCACGCCAATCTAGAGGCCGATGCCTTCCCTCCACAAGGTTGGGGGGAACCGGGACCCCAAGCAAGCAGGAAAGCCCCCCACTGGCTCTTCAGGCAATGCAGGCAAGGAAGAGGCCCTGAAGAGGACTCCAGAGAAGGGCGGAGATGTGCGCTCCGAAGCCCTTGGGTGGTTGTTGGGAACAGAGTCCCATCCAGCCTGGTTGGCTCCAGAAAACAGGAAACCATCGTGGGGATACTTCATGGAAGTCTAAGCCCAGGAAGATCTGCAGAGCCCAGCTTCAGGAGAACAGAGATGCGTGCCGACCACACTATTTGCTTCTCTGTCTCTTTGCCACTCAAGCTTTTACAGTCGCTCCTTGGGACCTTCTGCCTCCCCCTGCCCTTGTGCTCTGTTCTCTCTCCAGCCGGCTTGCTTTCCTCCAACTTTCTACTCCCTCTGGTCTCTGATTCTCCATCTTGACAATGCCATCATTTGATCCCTCAGTTTCCCCATTCAGAACGAGTTAAGAGAGAAATCTGATCAGACACTCTCAAGCCGGAGCTCCAGCGACACCAATAGTCAGATGGCCTCAGGTGAGATGCCCGCCGGGTCCACCCTCTGGATCTATTTAGGAGGGATTGCGAGGACAGATCCCTTTAACAGGGTGGGGGGCATGGCAGCCATGACTGGCATCTCTAAGGAGGTCTCTGCTGCCTCACTGGGTATTGAACAAGGTGGGGACCAAGGAGGGTAATACACCGAGCATCTGAAATTCCTATCGGCCACTCTTATTAGGTGACCCAAGCCTTCCTTGGTATTTTGAGGCAGGCTTCATGTTCCATCATGCCTGGCACAGGTGCAGGTGTGTGGCCACCAGGGACTGACAAAAGGTACCACGGGGCGTGGAGGAAGGCTGTCCTGTTGTCACTGCTGTTGCCTTGGCCTGTCCCCACAATGCCACCCTCTGCAAAGCTGACCGGGTCAACAGCTCCAGCCACAGGCGCACGTGCTGGGCAGGGGTGCTGCCACCCTGGAATGCAACCCAGGCCCAGCCTGGGGTCCAGGGAGGCTCCCAAGTGCTGTTTGACTTGGACCCAGCAGTCTCTCCGAGGGAGTCACAGGAAGGAGTTTGCAGTGGTTCCAGATTCCTGATTTTCCATGGTGAGAGGGGAGCATTCAGCCAAGCCTCCTTGAATTCCCTTGGCCACATTCTCCCGGGCAATTTTACTTCCTCGGGTCACTTCTGAGGGCCTGTGGCCAAAGCAGCTCAGAGGGTCATGAGTCTGCACTGACGAAGGCACTCCAGGGGGCAGGGCTGAGCTGTCTCCTGCTTGCACAGACGGAAAAACCCGGAGGTCATTTGACTCCTACAAATATCCCTCTGTGAGCTGCTGATTTCCAGCTGCCCACTAAAGACTGGAGAGTGCATTCCAAGCCAGCTTTAGCAGTCGCCACAGAAATTGCCTAGTGACTGCTGGCGGTGGCTTGATTGCATGACGTCCTGCTGAACACCACACATCCGAGTAGCTTGCTGAGCAGTTGAATGGGAGATGACCTTGAGCCAGCCACCTTGCTTGTGATTTTCAGGTGCTTTTAAGGCAAAGCCCATGCAACGTGGAGGATGGTAAGAGAAATGCAGAATGCAAGAACGCAAACTGCAGGGTGTCAGTTTCCCATCAACCCACCAGGTCCCTCCCCACGCAGCACAGGGTCAGTGGGCGCTTCTAGGTCCATCTCAGGCAAAGGCCAGTGCAGCCACACAGGTGGTTGTTGGAAAGTCCAAAACATAAGGTGGAGATGAGGCACAGGCCTTCAGGATGTGGTTTCTCCACCCCTCCTGCCCTTTACTTTCTGGGCATCTCAGAGTCTCCAGCCAGTCCCAGGAGCCTCAGTGCTCCAACCTTCCAGGTGCCCAGGCTGTGGGGACCAGACCTGAAGTGTTCCCTCAGCCAGGCCTGGGCTCCCCAAGCGGTCCGGGGCAGGCTCTGGCCTTCCAGCCTGCTCAACTTAGCCACCGGGAGGCTGGAAATTTCCCCCACACCATTAGTCACTTGAGGTAAACCACCATCACAGAAAATAGCTGTACAGCATTCAAATGAATGGAGCAGATTTTTTTTTAATTGAAACATAGTTGATTGTACATATCTGTGGGGTGCAGAGTTGAATATCAATACCTGTGTGCAATACTTGATGTTCCAATCGGAGTAATTAGCATATTCAACATTATACAGTATAATCATTTTTTGTGGCCCTTTACCAATTCCTCACTTAACCCCCTCCTTTCTCACCTCTGGTAACCTCAGTTCTGTTCTCTCCTTTTATTTTTTTTAAAATTTATTTTTTTTTTTTTTTAACATTCATAATATTTATTTTTATTTTTTTTATTTTGTCAATATACAATGTGGTTGATTATTATGACCCATCACCGAAACCTCCCTCCCTCCTCCTTCTCCCCCCTCCCACACAAGAATGTCCTTTCCGTTTGCTTGTTGTAACACCTTCAAAGGATTGTAGTTGTTATATCTTCTCCCCCCACCCCCCGGTTTGTGTGTGTGTGTGTGTGTGTGTGTGAGTGAATTTATTTGTGTATTTTTAGCTC
>NW_007729067.1:0-6023 GCF_000696425.1 Galeopterus variegatus | reverse complement strand
TCAGCAGTGGTTTGTAGCTCTCATTATAGAGATTTTTCACATCCTTGGTTAGCTCAATTCCCAAGTATTTTATTTATTTTTTTTGTGGTTATTGTAAATGGGCAAGCTTTCTTGATTTCACTTTCTGCATGTTCACTATTGGAGAATAGAAATGCTACTGATTTTTGTGTGTTGATTTTGTACCCTGCTAATTTGCTGAAATCATTTATCAACTCCAAGAGTTTTTTTGTAGAGGCTTCAGGCTGTTTGATATATAGAATCATGTCATCTGCAAACAGGGACAGTTTGACTTCATCTTTTCCAATCTGGATGCCCTTTATTTCCTTCTCTTCTCTGATTGCTCTGGCTAGTACTTCCAACACTATGTTGAATAGGAGTGGTGAGAGTGGGCATCCTTGTCCAGTTCCTGTTCTTAAAAGTTCAATGTATTATTGTCATTGTTGTATCTTTCTTTCTTTTTTTTTATTTATTGGTTTATTTTTTTTTCTCTTTCTGTGCCTGGCTTATTTCACATAATGTAATTTTCTCTAAGTTCATCCATGCTGCTGCAAACAGCAGGATTTCATTCTTTTTTATGGCAGAGTAGTATTCCATTGTGTAGATATACCACATTTTCCTTATGCAGTCATCTGACGATGGACATTTAGGTTGGTTCCAACTCTTGGCTATTGTGAATAGAGCTGCAACAAACACGGGCGTGCAGGCATCCCTTCGACATGATGATTTCCTGAATGGAGCAGATTTACCATAATTTATGTAACCATTTCCCTTCTTTGTTTTTGTTTTTTGAGGTTTCACTGTTAATATCCCAGTGGCAAATGCTATGAGCACACAGTATCTTTTCCTTAAGATAGAATCCCCAGCATGAAAGAACTAGGTCAAAGAATATAAGAATTTTTATGACTCTTGCCAAATTACTTTCCAAAGGATCTGTGCCACTTTACAGTGTCACCATCAATGTTATGACAGTACCAGTTTCACCCTGGCTCCAGTGGATGTTCTGATTTTTTAAACATTTTTAAAATTTACCAGTTAAAAATATCCTACTTCATCAATGTTTCAAGTTGCATTTCTTGGATTACTAATGAGACTGATTGTTTCCCCATGTTTGTTTGTTTATTTTATTATCTGTTTTCTAAAGTATCTTTTTCCACTCTTTGTACATGTCCATTGGGAGTTCCCTGGGTTTCTGTAAATATGTCTGGTGTTAATGCTTTGTGATATTTGCTATGCATGTATTATAAGTTGCAATTGCCTTACAATTCACCAGGATGTGTAACGGGCCATTCAGACGTAACACATCAAGATGGAAACCTGGAGTTTCCTCTCTAAACCTGGTGCACCTTCTCTGGCTTCCCCCATCTTAGCAAATGGCACTGCAATCCACCCTAGCCCGATACCCAAGAGCCATTCTTGCTTCCTCTTTTTCCCTCCAGTTGCATCTCTCATCCCCCAGCCGGTGTCCCCTCTAACCTTCCCTGACCACCCAATCTATGCCTGGTCACTATTCATCATATAGCCCAGGTTCTTCCTGATGGCACCTGCTGCAATCAGAAATTCTTTTGTCTGTTCATACGTTTATTGCTTTATGGTCTGTATCCTGTATAGATTCTAGAGTCTAAAAACACAAGCTCCATGAGGTCAGAGCATTGTCTGCTCAGACACTACAGCAGTGTCCGTGCCGTAGTGGGAGTCCAATACCTACATATAGAATGAATGAGTGAATAAACTTTGTCCTTTAACCTATTTAAATTTAAATGATGGAGATAGTAGGGCATAGAGAATCAGAGCTTGACTTGGGGGCTAGACAGTTTTAGGTGAGATAAGAGGTGCTCAGTTTCTATGGGTTCAGGTTTCAGGACACACCTCTAGGTTTTAAGCCACTGCCCAGGGTCTCAGGCCCCTCCTCTAGATCACCTAGAAGAGAATTACTGTTCCTTGTTGGAACTATTTTGGGCACCAACTCGGGGAGACTGAGACCACAAGGGGCTGACTTATGCAAATCCAGTGGTTGGGCATGCTCAGCAGAAAGGGGTTATAGAACTCAAGCAGCTCAGCAGGCTCAGTAAAAGGAATTTGTATGGTCTTATACAACCCCAGTGACCAAGCATGCTCAGTAGAAGGGAGTTTATCCTTAGAATGATCTCCCACTGGAGATGCTAAAGAGCACAGAATATTCTTGAATCTGTCTGGTGCATGTGATAGAATTTGACCAATGAACATGCCCTAAAAGGGACGAACTGAGCCTGTGTAGGACTATGTTACATAACTGGGAACCACTCCCTTAGTTGAATATTCATTAGACAACATGAATATATATTAGATAGAGAAATTGTAAAAGCTGTTCCCAGCAGAAGGCAGGGTTGTTGCTGACTTTCCTGGGGACAACCTGCACTTCACCGGCTGAGGTGTGTGTGCTTTACTTTTGTGTCAGGCTTCCTTTCAGCAGGTGTCTGCTCACTCTCGAGCCAGCCTGCACTCTGTACTAAACTTTGTGTATTTCTTACTACTTTCGTGTTAAACATTTGCCAACAGTCTCTGGAGCTAAGCCGCACTCTCTCTGTGAAATCTGTGTCTCTTATTTGTTACATTAAGCCTGTTCTCACTTTCTACTGTGACTCTGCTCTTGAATTCTTTCCTTTGGGAGAGTCTAGAACCTGGTAAGAGGACAGGGTGGGTTGAAGCCAGCTAGTCCCCAGACCCTGTCCTCCAGCATCAAGCAGGTTGTTCAACTTACTGTAGGATCTGAGCAAGTTACTTACCATCTCATGCCTCAGTACACACATCTTTAAAAACAAGAATCATGGGTCGGCCTGGTGGCGCACTGCTATAGTGCGCCGCTTGGGAGCACGGTGGCGCTCCCACCGAGGGTTCGGATCCCACATACAGACCGGTTCCCGCTCACTGGCTGAGCGAGGCGTGGGAGCAACACCAAGGGTTGCGATCCCATTGCCGGTCCCGGTCCGGTACGGGCGCAACACTGAGGGTTGCGATCCGTTGCCGGACACGAAAAAAGACAAAAAGGAAAAAAAAAAACAAAAAACAAGAATCATAAGACCGTCTTTATAAGGTTGGGAGATGCATTAGATAACACGGGCAAAGCACTCAATAAATGTCAAACCTGTTCAGTGTTTCTGTATGATTTTTTTCCCTGTGGTTTCTGGGCTTAGAAGTCATCCCCTTCTTTTCATTCAATCCTTTATTAAATTATCTTTTATTTCAGTTTTTATGGTAGCTGATTGGTACCATACTTAAAAAATGATGACTGGTAAATACTTAAAAAATGTTTATTCTTTAATAAGTTTGGAACTTGGTGTATTCAATACAGAGAACTTCTGAACGGCATTGACTAATCTTTGCCATCTGTTATGCTTTCTTGACCACACATTCAATTTTATATATAAAAGGGTGTTCTTTCTGGCTTTCAAGCCTGTCTCCCTGATCCCTTCCAGGTTGGGACGATGCTGTTCCACTGAGCAGGTCGTGGGGCGTGGAAGAGTCACACATCCTCCACTTTCAGACTCAGAAATGCAACGCCTGAGACACATGCATGTGTTCTGGTCTCGCTTCCTTGCTGGAATATTTGCCCTTTTTGCCCTTGGGTTCCTTGAGACACCAGCACATCCTGATATAAATGTCCCCTTTTTTACCTGAGCCAACTTAAACAGGTTTCTGTATCTTATGACTAACAGCCCAAAAGTAAACTTCACCTTTATAACAGTCCAAGGAATATCCCTGGCCAATGAAGCTGCATTCCAACATGCCACGGAGATTAAAATGCTGCCCCTCACATGTCATCAACAGGGTCAGCAAAACCCAGGAAAGCCTTCAAGGCATCTGCACGTCAGGACAGACATGCCCAGCCTGCCACTGCCACAACAGTGATAGGTGCCCCAACCCTGAACTGACAGATGCAGAGAAATCCAGGAAGGCAGGAACCAGCTCAACAGACTGTGGGAGGACCAAAGAAATAATGCATGTGAAATCTTTGCAAAATAAACATGGAAATATATTATTACTATTACTGCCTCCATCCATTCCAAAAAAAGAAGGTGGGGGGGGCACACAGATGAGATATTAATAATAAAATTCAAAAATAGATTTTATAAACATGTCTGAGGATCTAACTGTGTTTGGAGGTCTTTATGAACAACAGCAATATTATTTCTCAGCCTACGAAAGTCCTAAATGTAGAGATGGCACTGCCCTGACCCTGGATCATAACCCCCCTCCCCCTACATTGTTTTGTTTTAAAAATCCATGAGAGTAGCTTGATTTTGCAGAATGTAGTTGGTTCTTGCTTTGGGGGGTATTTGTTTGCCATTCATTGCTCCTCATTTTTAGAGCTTAAGCTTGTAAAAGAACTCCTATTAAAGTCAGAGCGTTCTTGGGGCCGGCCCGGTGGCGCACTGCTACAGTGCGCCGCTTGGGAGCACGGTGGTGCTCCCGCTGAGGGTTCAGATCCCACATACAGACCAGCCGCTCACTGGCTGAGCGAGGTGTGGGCGCGACACCGAGGGTTGCGATCCCGTTGCCGGTCCCAGTCCGGTACGGGCGCGACACTGAGGGTTACGATCCGTTGCCGGTCACGAAAAAAGACAAAAAGGAAAAAAAAAAAAGTCAGAGTGTTCTGGGCTCTAGTTTTGATTAGCTGGCTGTCCTAGGGAAGGCAGGAGGGGTGAGGAAGGGGGAAAGGAGGGCTGGCAGGCAGAGAGAGCAGAGAGCTTGAGACCTCACCCCCCCATCCCCGCCGCCCCCAGGCACAGGGAAAAGTGACTCAGCCGGACGCCCCACGGTGGCAGGAAAACTGTCCAGGCTTGCGCATTTCCCGTCAGCCCTGCACCTGCTGGGATCTCCTGGCTGGCATGGACTCTGTACAGTCACCTGGTGTCCCCAGCACAGGACACCCTGGGGCCTTTTTCCTACTCAGCCAGATGCCAGAGGGTGTGGCCGTCTTCCAGTTACAGACAGAGCTGAGAACGAGTCGCTCCACCTTTCATTGGTGCAGCACTCAAAGCATTTCAGAATGCTTGCACACCGCTAAGAGATCTTGCATAAGCACGGGGTCGGGTCCTGCTGACTTATTCAATAAGACACAAACCGATTTAGAAAGTGAAATCTCCACTTTTTGACACCTGCTTCGTGCTGCCGCACACTTGCTGCTGGCCTGCCCCTGCCTTTTCTTGTCTTTGCCACTCATTCTGTGGCCCTTCTTGCAGGAAGACTCCCCACCTCCTTCCTCTTCCTCTGTTTTGTGGGAGGTGACACTAGGAAAACCCGCATCAATGCACATACAGGGAACAATAAAGACCCAGAGGATGTGCTAGGACCATTGCAACATTAAAAAATTAAGCTAGGGGCGTAGAAGCATTCTTCTGGCCCAGGAAATTCCTCCTGTCCCCATCCTCCTTCCTCTCAGGGGCCACCAATTAGTGGGTGCTTCAAGTGAAATAGAGGTGAAGTAGTTTTGCTCTTTTTACCACCATACCCAATTCAAAACAGCCCCTACTAGCAGCAGACTGCCTGTGTCTATCAGGAAACGCTGGTCCCCCTTTTTTTCACTAGCTGGTTATTCAAACATTCACAGCAATGATTTACATACACCCCATTAACAGTCCTCCTGAATTCAAACGAGTTGCTGCTAGAGGAGACTTATTTCCTACAACCTGGGCATTTGGTTGAAGATGATCAGGTTGTCCAGGAAAGAAAGAGCAAGTGATGGGCTTATGGAGATGTCCCAAGCTCACCCTACCCAATTGTTAAATGCTAGGTGAAGGCCATGTCTACAACAAGCCAAATAATTCACCTCCCCAAATTAAATTTCCTATGGCTCTCTCTGCTTTGCAAGTGTGCATGACAAACCAGGAATTGTCACAGAGGATTGTCCATGACTGGCAGGTACCTTAGCACCAGTCCTGGATTTCCTAAATCTGATGGGCCTGTGGAGTATGCAGATAACTTAAACAGAAACTGATTTATTTATTTATTTATTTTTTTTTTTTTTTTTTTTTTTTAATTTTTTA
>NW_007729066.1:408076-418628 GCF_000696425.1 Galeopterus variegatus | reverse complement strand
AACGAGTCAGGCAGAGAAAAAGAAATTCCACATGTTTTCACTCATTGGTGGGAGCTAAAAACAAAAACCAAACAAACAAATTAATTCACCCGCATACACACACACACAAAAAAACTGGGGTGGGGGGGTGGGGAAGAAGATATAACAACTATACTTTCATGAAGTTGTTACAACAAGCAAACAGAAAGGACATTCTTGGGGGGGAGGGGAGAGAGCTAGGAGGGAGTGAGGGAGGTGTTGGTGATGGGCCATAATAATCATATACATTGTATATTGACAAAATAAAAATTTAACAAAACACACACACACACACACACACACACAAAAAGAAAATTGTATCTAGGCATATCTTAGTGATAGTGCTGAAAAACCAGCAATATAGAGACAAATCTTAAAAGTAGCCAGAGGAAAAATATCATAATACATGCAGGAAAAGAAGGAGACCTGATTTCTTACCATAAACAATGGGTGCTAGAAGATTATGCAATGACATTTTTTAAGTGCCAAAACAAAAACAAAAACAAAACAAAAACTGGCCAATCTAAAATTTCTACATATCAGATTTCCTGTTTCTGCTTGGCATGTAGACAACTAGAAAGAAGAATCTGAATACACCAACAGGCTCTTCTTCATGAACTTCGCCAAGCACTCACAGAAAAAATCATTGAGTCCTGAGAAAGTGTCCCTCCTGGTACAGGCCTGGATGAGGGGAACTGGAGCTGCTGCAAGAAACACATGACATCCCATCCAGATCCTTCTCTCCATTCTCCTCTACTAAACCAAAGCTTTAAAATGAGTCCGGGTGGGATGGGGAGTGGCAACCACTGTTGACACCCTTAGGGCACTGGTGAAAACTTTCATAGCAAAAATTACCTCTACTCTTGGCCTGTGATTAGTGCTGGACCCAGAATCACAGCTCAAGGAGAAATAGGATCCCTAAGAAGGCCAACCCACAACACCCAGGGACACAGTGTCTGCCTAAGATTGAGGCCTAATGAAAACAACAGAAAAAACCCCCAATCCTGTCCCAACAAGCAGACTTGTTTTGGCTAGTCTAGTTCCTTTGGCTCTGGACAAGCAACAGAGTGAAGCAACAACCTACATGGTGGGATAAAATTTTACTATGTATTTGACAAGGTATTAATATCCAAAATATACAAGGAACTCAAGAAATTACACAGTAAAAAAACAAATAACCCAATTAAAAAATGGTCAAAGGAGCTGAATAGATATTTTTCAAAGGAAGACATACAAATGGCTAACAGGTGCATGAAAAAATGCTCAACATGACTAGTCTTCAGAGAAATGCAAATTAAAACCACACGGAGATATCACCTAACCCAGTTAGGCTGGCTATAATAAAAAAGACAGAGAATAATAAATGCTGGTGAGGATGTGGAAAGAAGGGAACACTCCTACACTGTTGGTGGGACCATAAATTCGTACAACCACTATGGAGAACAGTATGGAGGTTCCTTAAACAACTACAGATAGATCTTCCATATGATCCAGCAATCCCACTTCTGGGTATGTACCCAAAGAAATGGAAATCATCCTGTTGAAGGGATACCTGCATTCCCATGTTCACTGCAGTTCTGTATACAATAGCTGAGATATGGAACCAACCTAAATGTCCATCAATGGATGACTAGATATGGAAAATGAGTTATATATACACCATAAATACTACTCTGCCATAAAAAAGAATGAAATTCTGCCATTTGCCGCAACATGAATGAGCTTGGAGAAACTTATGTTGAGTTAAATAGCAAAGCAGAGAAGGAAAAATACTGCATGTGCTCACTCAATAAGTGAGAGCTAAGAGAGAAAGAAGGAAGGAAAGAAAGAACACAGTGGTGCATTGGACTTGCAGAGGGAGAAAGCATATCTAGGGATACAAAGTGGAGTGGGGAAAGAGGAGATGGGGAGGGAGCTTGGGGATAATTGGGTGGGGGACATAGGATATAATCTCAATTTGTGGTAATGCGCATGCTGCCAGTATGGATCTGGCCATTCCATCTTGGGCAGGAGCGGTGAAGGTAAGCTTTGTACCCCATGAATACTCATAATCAATAATAATGATAATAATAATAAAATTGAAAAAAAAAATTCTCTCAATACACCAAAGACAAACAGTAAAAGGGAAAGGAAGGAACAAAAGTTACTTAAAACAACCATACCAAGTTCAATAAAATAACAGAAGTAAATAAAAATATCTTTTAATAATAACCCTAAATGTAAATGTATTAAATTCCCAACTCAAAAGACATAGACATAGACTGTCTGAATGGATTAAAAAACTAGACCCAACTATATGATTCCTATAGGAAACTCATCTCACCTGTAAAGACTCATACAGACTAATAGTGAAGGGATGGAAAAAGATATACTGTGTAAATGGGAACCAAAAATGAGCAGGAGTATCTATTCTTATATTGGATAAAATATACTTTAAATCAAAAATTATAAAAAGAGACAAAGAAGGTCATTATATAATGATAAATGGATCTGTCCAGCAAGAAGATATAACAATCATCAGTGTATACACACCCAACATCAGAGCACCCAGATATATAAAACAAATACTATGAAACCTAAAGAGATAGACTCTGATACAATAATATTTGGGGATCTCAACACTCCACTCTCAACATTGGACAGATCATCTTGGCAATAAATCAACAGAGAAACACAGGATTTAAATTACACTTTAGACCAATTGGACTTGGCAGACATCTACAGAACATTTTATCCAACAGCTACAGCATATACATTCTTATCATCAACACATGGAATATTCTCCAGTACAGACCAAATATTAGGCCACAAATCAAGTCTCAAAAATCTTTTAAAAACTGAAATCATTTCATGTATCTTTTCAGACCACAACAGATTAAAACTAGAAATCAATAACAAGTGAAACTTTGGAAACTGTTCAAATACATGGAAATTAAACACCATGCTCCTGAATGACCTATGGGTCAAAGAAATTAAACAGGAAATCAAAAATTTTCTTGTAACTAATGAAAATAAAAGCTCACTTATTAGTTCTAAGGGGGTTCTGTAGATCCCTCTGGGAAGTTGTTAGGTGGAAGTAGAGTTGTTTCATTATTGTATGGAAGTACAATAGTGGAGGTGCCTAGCTGGTGATGTTCTGCTGTGAAATTGACTCAGGGAATGCTGCTGGCTACTGAGTGCTGAAGAAACCTGGACAGAGAAGCATATTGAAACAGAAATGAGATGCGCTTTCGTTCTGTGCTGTCCCTCCTGCATTCTCTGATGACCAAGCTTAACATCATGCTAGTTGTCAAAAGAGAAATATTTTCCAAATATAGGTCCATTAGTGCAGAGCAGGCAGTGGAGGATGGATTTGAAGGTGGCAGGCAATAAGTTGATGATTGACACAGTGTACTCCTTTGGCTACTTGGCTTCCATATGCATCCATCTATATACATTTGTACTTCCATACAATAATGAAACAACTCTACTTCCACCTAACAACTTCAAGTTATGTTTATTACAAGTGAAGAAGTCCTTACCCTCTTTCCCAAATGAGGATGCACAGTCCCAACAATCAATGTATCACATCCCTGGCTACATTTATTACCTTCAAAATCCATTAAAGTGCAACATGACATTTTACTACCTAAAAATGAAATTATAAAGTTAATTTCTAACAAATTGTACATAAAATGAAAATGGGAAGGAGAGAAAAGAAAATAGCATATAAACACTAACTTATAAGAAGCAATAAGAAAATATGCAAAGTTACTATAGTCCTTGGCTACAAGGTAAAATTGGCTACAGGGCATAATTGATATTTGTGACTTTCTTCTGTCGCTCCCCATTTTGTTTTGTTCCCATGTCTTCAGCCAGCATCTCAGTTAGTCAGGTTTCTTTACCTGGTGGAGTGTCCCAAATACTAATTTCTGAAGGGTCTAAGTCCTATTCATCCCACATGGCATGGAAGAACTTGAGAGGTGGAAGAATTTAAGAGGTGACCCCACAGGATTCTCTGGGTTTTCATTTATTTTGTAATTCAGGTCAATCACTCTAGCCAATAGAGCACTCTTTTTTCTGTTTGTTCCTTCAGTGTCATAAATAACCCAAAATGGCCAGTAGCAGTCTTATCTTAAAATTCAATGAATCTATTATTATGTGCTCTGATAAAGGCATTATCCAGTTGTATTAGTCCATTTCTGTTGCTTATAACAAAAACATGGAACTGAGTAATTTATAAAGAAAATGAAATTTATTGCTTACAGTTGCTGAGGCTGGGAAGTCCAAAGTCCAAGGAACGCATGTGGTGGCAACAGTGACAGCAGAGTGTCACATTGTGAAACTGTTGGGGCAGGGAGAGAAAGAGAGTAACCTCCTCATTCACTCTCTTTTTAAAGCCCTCACAGCCATGCCCCTGACCACCATTATTGATCCATTCATTACCGCAAGGTCCTACAATCCAATCATCTCTTCGAGACTCCAGCTTTCAATTACCACTATTGGATTTCCCACCCTCTTAACAGTCACAGTGGGAGCTAAGTTTCTAATACATAAAACTTGGGAGACACAATCTAAACTTCAGTGAGTTTTGGGGGGATGTAATTCAATCCACTACACCAGTGGAGGACTAAAACCATCCAAGCTCAATGTTGCTAGGATAAGAAGCAAATAATCTATGAGTGAGTTATTGTGCACATTACTGAAAAGTGCTACTCCTACGTTCTCCCCTTGGTGCTCAGATCCATGTATGNGTTGCTGGTCCCCGGTCCGGTACGGGGGCAACACTGAGGGTTGCGATCCGTTGCCGGACACGGAAAAAGACAAAAAAAACAAACAAACAAACAAAAAACTGAAATCGTTTCATGTATCTTTTCAGACTACAAAAGATTAAAACTAGAAATCAATAACAAGTGAAACTTTGGAAACTGTTCAAATACATGGAAATTAAACACCATGCTCCTGAATGACCTATGGGTCAAAGAAATTAAACAGGAAATCAAAAAAATTTCTTGGAACTAATGAAAATAAAAGCTCACTTATTAGTTCTAAGGGGGTTCTGTAGATCCCTCTGGGAATCCGTGCATGTGGAGGTGCCTAGCTGATGACGTTCTGCTGTGAAATTGTCTCAGGGAATGCTGCTGGCTACTGAGTGCTGAGGAAACCTGGACAGAGAAGCATATTGAAACAGGAATGACATGCCCTTTTGTTCTGTGCAGTCCCTCCTGCATCCTCTGATGACCAAGCTTAACATCATGCTAGTTGTCAAAAGAGAAATATTTTCCAAATATAGGTCCATTAGTGCAGAGCAGGCAGTGGAGGATGGATTTGAAGGTGGCAGGCAATAAGTTGATGATTGGCACAGTGTACTCCTTTGGCTACTTGGCTTCCATATGCATCCATCTATATACATTTTTACTTCCATACAATAATGAAACAACTCTATTTCCACCTAACAAATTCCAGTTATGCTTATTACAAGTGAAGAAGTCCTTACCCTCTTTCCCAAATGTGGATGCACAGTCCCAACAATCAATGTATCACATCCCTGGCTACATTTATTACCTTCAAGATCCATTAAAGTGCAACATGACATTTTACTACATAAAAATGAAATTATAAAGTTAATTTCTAACAAATTGTACATAAAATGAAAATGGGAAGGAGAGAAAAGAAAATAGCATATAAACACTTACTTATAAGAAGCAATAAGGAAATATGCAAAGTTACTATAGTCCTTGGCTACAAGGTAAAATTGGCTACAGGGCATAACTGATATTTGTGACTTTCTTCTGTCGCTCCCCATTTTGTTTTGTTCCCATGTCTTCAGCCAGCATCTCAGTTAGTCAGGGTTCTTTACCTGGTGGAGTGTCCCAAATACTAATTTCTGAAGGTTCTAAGTCCTCATTCATCCCACATGGCATGGAAGAACTTGAGAGGTGGAAGAATTTAAGAGGTGACCCCACAGGATTCTCTGCGTTTTCATTTATTTTGTAATTCAGGTCAATCACTCTAGCCAATAGAGCACTCTTTTTTCTGTTTGTTCCTTCAGTGTCATAAATAACCCAAAATGGCCAGGTAGCAGTCTTATCTTAAAATTCAATGGATCTATTATTATGTGCTCTGATAAAGGCATTACCCAGTTTTATTAGTCCATTTCTGTTGCTTATAACAAAAACATGGAACTGAGTAATTTATAAAGAAAATGAAATTTATTGCTTACAGTTGCTGAGGCTGGGAAGTCCAAAGTCCAAGGAACGCATGTTGTGGCAACAGTGACGGCAGAGTGTCACATTGTGAAACTGGTGGAGCAGAGAGAGAAAGAGAGTAACCTCTTCATTCACTCTCTTTTTAAAGCCCTCACAGCCATGCCCCTGACCACCATTATTGATCCATTCATTACCGCAAGGTCCTACAATCCAATCATCTCTTCGAGACTCCAGCTTTCAATTACCACGATTGGATTTCCCACCCTCTTAACAGTCACAGTGGGAGCTAAGTTTCTAATACATAAAACTTGGGAGACACAATCCAAGCTTCAGTGAGTTTTGGGGGGATGTAATTCAATCCACTACACCAGTGGAGGACTAAAACCATCCAAGCTCAATGTTGCTAGGATAAGAAGCAAATAATCTATGAGTGAGTTATTGTGCACATTACTGAAAAGTGCTACTCCTACGTTCTCCCCTTGGTGCTCAGATCCATGTATGTTGACTGTGGGGAGATGGCACCATATGTCAGTCTCTGATTCAAAGCATATACTGCAGCATGTAAAACAGAACCCCATTGTTTCCCAACTGTGCCAGGACTGAGTTTTCAATAACTCATTTGACTTTTATTTAGCCCAGCTCCTTACAGGTGATCCAGTGTATGGTAAGATCAGTTAATTTCATAGGTATGAGCCCATTTTTGTACATTCTTTGCTGTGAAATGAATTCATAAATTAGAAGCAATTCACTGGGAAGTACCACACTGGTAAAACATTCAGAGTCCACAGATGCTATAACTGTAAAAAGTATTACAGGCAAAGAAGATAAATGTATATCCAGAATATGTGTCTACTCCAGTGAGAAGGAATCTCTGCTCCCTCCATCATGCAAGGGATCCAATGTAATTAACCTGCCATAATGTGGCTAGCTGGTTCTCAGGGGAATTTGCCATATCAGAGGTTTAGCATTGATCTTTTTTTGCTGACAGAGTAGGCTCTCAACTGTCATGTTAGGTCAGCCTTGGAAGAAAAAGTTCATATAGTGGAGCCCTTGCATAGCCTCCATCCTGAAACCATGTCATTTTGTTTATGAATCCATTGAGCAAGCACTAGGGTGGAAGAAACTGACTGATGTCCACAAAAATGTTATTTAAGTCTCCTTTGAAGTAAATGCCCTTTGGTAGGCATTTGCATGGGATAAAAATATCTTCAATCTTTTCTCATTCTGAAAAGCCTATCTAAACACTTCTCCAAACTTCCTTGTCACCAATTTTCAAATCCTATTCTTTCCATTTCTTTGGCCATTCAGTCACATCATTATCAACTGCCCAAGAATCCTGTAGATCTGTACTTCTGGCCTTTTCTCACTCCAGACGAAGTGGACAACCAGATGTACTGCTCAAGGCTCTGCCCACTGAAATGACTTTCACTACTGTCATTGAAGGTTGGCCTGTGGGCTATAGTGCTATATTTATCCACTCTCAGTTAGTGCCATCATATTGTGAAGACCCATTTGGAACCCAGGATTGAGTTGCTTTTTCTTCTTCTTCCTACAACTGATCATAATAAATACCCCAGGAGGCCCTATGTAGAGGAAGCAACACAAAATTAGTTGATTTTGAAGGAGTTGGTGCTACTGCTCATGCAACTCACACATTCCAGACCTGACCAAGCTTGATCTCTCATATACCATTTCCATGTGGTGATAGATTACTGCTGCTTCTGTCCAATCTTGTAACTATGTGGGTCAGACAACTCAGTTTATGCCTGGATTATATGCTCACTATTTGTCTTATTTTTAGGTGTTCAGTCTCTACCAAAGGCCAGTATAAAACCAGAAGCTGTTTCTTAAAAGGAAAATAGTTATCTGCACACAGGCATGAGTATGTGTATATATGTACCTGTATACACACACACACACACAAAAAAATGCATGCACATATTTATATGAGTATCTGAGGATAATATACATATTCTAGTATCTTAGGAGTGCACACTGTGATTTTCCTTTTGGTGTTCTTCAAGGTCTCTATGCATCACTCTTATCTGCTACAGATACTGAGCATCATCAAATCTGCTGACTCGTAAGGTGCAAGCAGTAGAGTAGCTTGTACTACAGACTGAGCTTGCCTCAGAGTCTTCTCTTTCTCTGGTCTTCAATAAAAACTGGCAGCCTTATGGATGATTCTGTAAATGGGCTGAAGCACACTCAAATGTGATATATGTTGCCTAAAAATTTAAAAAGTCTTGCTAAGCATTGGGCCCCCTTTTTTCCTGGTGTTTGGTGTGAGATGAAGCAATTTGTCTTTCACCTTGAAAGGAATATCTTCACATCTTCCAAACCATTGATCTGCCAGAAATTACACTGAGGTGAGCCCATGAAGTTTGGTTTACCTGGCACCCTCTAGTCCACATAGGTCTTACTAAGGCATTTAAAAGGCTTGGCACTTTCAGCTTACCATATCTAATAAGCACAACACCATTAATATAACAGACCAGTGCAGTGTTTAGCTGAATGTCCAAAAGACCAAGACTTCTGCAGACTATACATTGACAGAGAGCAGGTAGGTTTCTGGAGGTATACTGCTGATTCAGCCATGTCAATAGCTGCATACCAAATGGCAGAGCCTATGATTTTTCCTGTAAAGATATTACATGTTGAACAGCAGCTACAGTTGAAGTCATCAACTTATTGATTTTACAATAGTCCATAGTCATTCTCCAATATCTACCTGAGTTCTCCACATGTCAGATTCTTGAGTTATATATGGATATGATAGATTTCACCAATTCTGCTTCTTTCAAATTCTTGTTTGTGATATTAATATCTGAAATTTTCCCTGGGATGCAATACTGTTTTTGGTATCTTATCTCAGTAGTAAGGAAGAAGTTCCAGGTGCTTTAATTTAGCCCTTTCTGTAGTAGTGGTCCACACCTATGAATCAATGAGCCAATATGGGATTCTGACAGTTGCCAAGTATCTCTATTGCAGTCATACATTTACAAACCAGGCCTATAAACACAGGGTGGGACTGTGGACTAACTTGGCCCACTTTTAAGTTGGACTTGAGGTAATATTTCATCTATCACCTGACCACACTGATATTTTAGGTCCCCAGGAATTAGTTTCAGTTCCTAATGTCCAGAATCCTCTAAAGGTTTGGTTTTTTTCTTTTTAGCAAATGCACAGTAATTCTGGTAAATGGCCACAGGTTCATTTTGGGGAGTCTTCAGGTAAGATTTATGGTATGCTGCTGTGGCTGTGGTGAAGGGTCCTTCTTTATGGGGATCAGAATTTCTCTTCAATCAAGGAGCTTTAGGGCTCTGAACTACTTTCCAATGTAATAAACAAAGTCATATTTTTAGCTGGCAAAACTAGAGGTGTTTTGTTTTGTTTGTTTCTAGAGCTAATTCCATCTCAGTAAGTGATCCAGCAGAAGACAGAAACCACACAGTAATTTAAACAGGGGAAGTTTAACATACAGAATTATTACATTTAACAGGGGATTAAAGGAATGGTGGATAGACTAGGGAGAAGTAAAATTAATTCTTTTTATTTATCTCACTACATGTAGGACTAAGATAGAGTGGCTGAAGAAGAGACATCCACTCCCAGAGGCCAGCTCTCAACTCTCCTGGATGTGGCATGGCTGTGGTTGACTGGAAGGCAGGGAGGTCACTGAGGTGTTTTACTGGTGGAAGTTGCTGGAAATATGCCCTCTGTAGTGCTGGGGTAAGCTGCCCACAGAGAAGGACTGACCTCAACTCACTGCAGAGCTTTCTGTTGAGTGCCAAGGGAAACTGGCTGCCACTGGCCAGTGGAGAAGCCTAGAGAGAGGAGCGACATCTCTCCAGCACCTGGTACTGCCAAAACTTAACATTGCTTGTGTCAGCTGGCATAAGAAAAATATTAACAGATCCAGCCACATTATCACAGAGCAGGGAAAGAAGGATGAATTTGGAACCAAGAGAGTCAATACATTGATAAGTGTCACAGGAAAAAATGGAAGTGTATACTTGTAAGACTCTTATTTTGTATATAAAGTAGTATATTCCATGACAATGGACTTTTATAGTTTCCTCCTCTGGTGCCTCAGAAAATTAGTCTTCCTCTACTTGAAAACACTTTGATAACCTTAACTAGAACAAATGCCTTGAAGATGCAAATTCTGATTCATACACAAAAACAAGCAAGCAAATAAACCAAGCAAAGCAGTATAGCTAATAAGCCAAAAAAAGAGATAAAATGGAACAATAATAGTAATCTATTAAAATAAAGAAAGCAAGAAAACTGGAAACAGATAATATTATAAATATTATAAATAACTTTATGCCAATAAACTTAAC
>NW_007729066.1:393349-408066 GCF_000696425.1 Galeopterus variegatus | reverse complement strand
GAAAACTGGAAACAGATAATATTATAAATATTATAAATAACTTTATGCCAATAAACTTAACACCTTAAATGTTTATAGAAACTTATTCATAGTATCCAAGAAATTAGCAAAATGCCATATGTCTTTTAACAGATGAATAAATAAACAAATTATAGTATATTAATGCAATGGAACACTAGCCAGCCATAACTATGAAGGAATTACTGATACATAAAACCACATGGATGAATCTCACAAACACATTGGGAAAAGACAGCCTGAAAAAAATATATATACCTTATGTTTCCATTTATTTGAACTTCTATAATAGAAGAAATTAGATATAGTTGAAGAATTTAGATCAGTGGTTGCTTGTCGGGGATAGGAGGGAAGGTTGGCATTATTGGCATGAGAAAACTTTCTTGGGTAACAGAAATATTCCATACCTTCATCAAGATGGTAGTTGTTCTGTAACTTGTTGACCAACCTCTCCCAATATGAAGATAAGTTCTAGTATTCTATAGTAGTGCCAGGCGTCTGAGTTATATATGGATATGGTAGATTTCCATATATAAATTAACTAATTAACAATAGAAACTAATTAACAATAATTTATTGTAATTAACAGTAGAAACTAATTAACAATAGTTTGTTGTATATTTTCATATGGTTAGAAGAGAGGAGTTCAAATATTCTAATCACAAAGAAATGATAAATATGTGCGGTGATGGATATACTAATTAGCCTGATTGGAGGATCACATAGTGTATATATGTATCAAAATATTACCCAGTACCCCATAAATATGTACAATTATTACATGTCAATTAAAAAATAAAAATAAAGATAAATTTTTAAAAATACAGTAGTTATATAAGTGTATATATTTCTTAAAATGCCTTATCCTGTATATTTAAAACCTATGCAGTTTGTCATAGGTGAATTATACCTCATCAAACCTGATAAAATTTTTAATTCAACAATTATTTGGGTTCTGTTATGTGTAAGACAAAATTCTGGGTATAAAGTCTTATACCCACAACCATTTCATGCAATGAACAAAAGATGGTCTTTCTTTTCCATGCACATGTTGGCCTCCCCAACCCAATGATTACTGATGCCTCCTTCCTTACCCACATGCAGTCTCAGTTATTATTATTATTTTTTTAATATTTGAGGCTGGTTTGATTTAAGGAAGAAGAGTGATTTTAAGTTTTATTTGCTTGTTAGTTTTGAAAAGATGTAACCACGTCTATGTTAAAAACGATTGGCAGATGCGGAGATGGACAAATAAGCCTCCAGCATTCACTATCATTTCTCTCTTTTTTCATACAATGTTCCCTGGAATGTCAGTTTGTTATTGCCTTTATACAGATGAAGATTCTGAAGCTCAGAAGGCCAAGTAATATTGTCAGATTCAAATACCAAGACATAACAACTCTGGGTTTAAGGTGTCATCATGCCCCCTTTCATTTTTAGGAATAATTCGTTTTCATTGTATCATTCTATTTATGGTCCTCAACACTTGTCTATATATTTCAGAAACAGAGTGCTAGAGGGTATCTCCTGTCCTGCTGCTTTGGAACAAACCCTAGAATTAGCTTTGTTCTAGATCCTGGCTTAATGTTGGTTAAATATAGATTGAGGAGATAACAGAAAGCTCTTTATTTTTTATTTATATTTAGAAGATTTTTGAATTATATCAGCAACAATAAGTTGATACAGACACTTCAAATTTTTAACTGTGCAAAACTATTTAGCCTATTTGTTTTTCATTAATAATGTATACTTCCATAGGTAAAAATAAAATAAAATAGAAGGGACATTACATGAAACAGAATCAAATATTTTAATGCTTATAAACTCCAAAGACTCCTAAATCCTAATATAATCCAGATCGTGAAACTAGCCCCTTCTTTTTGTCTTAAATATCTGTTTTCTTTTTGATGTGCTGCAGATGGCAAAAGAAAGCATAGAGTAAGAGAAAAAGTTGGAATGACATTTTGCTGTTTTCTTTATACTCCATTTATGTAATCTGTAGATCTTGGCTAAAACCATCTAATTGTTCTTTGGAACTTCAACAGCCTGGATTAAATGAGCCCTAGTGATATCTGAGTGTATTTAAATTTCTGAGTCTATTTCTCTCAATGTGTACACTACTAGTCCTTTAGTAGTTAGTATGACACACACGAGTCTAAAATTGAAATCCTACATTTTTATTGTGCTTCATTTATTATAATGAGACATATAACATATGTTACTGTACTTAAAATATATGAATATATGTGCTTGCTACAGCAAATTGACCAACTCCTTCAGGCAAGTTATAAAAAATAATTATTAGGCTTAATAACAACTCTGGAGAGTTGTTACATAATTCTTAGAAATGTTGAAGTGGAAAAAAGAATATACTTTGATTTTGCAGAAATGCTCTTCCAAATCAATAGTAATAAATAATTAACTTATCTCACTGGAAAAATTTTCTCAACCTCAGACTAGCTCACAATTGCATTATTCTTTTTGATCAACATGGTATAAATAAGCTATAGGCAAAACACTCTGTTGGCTTTAGGATCCAAAACAGACTTTTTATTTGATTTGCCTACAGGCCTCTCCAATCTTTGTTCTGCTAGGTCAAGTATTCTGTGTGCCTATAATGTAAACGAAAAAACCTAAAATATGTTCTAGTGTATTTTCACCGATGGTTCACAATATGCCTTTTTTCTTTCTCCATCTCAAGGCTCAGCTTATATTGTTGTGTGTTTTTCTTGTTGAAAATACGAGGAGTCTTCAGAAAGTTCATGGAACGATTTGTATTATCTTTTAACTCTATTTTTCCATAACCATTTGAACTACCCTCTCATACTACCTTTATGATAAACCAAAGGCCTTGGCTTTACCACTTATAGAAAACCATCAAGTCACAAGAAGACTCGATCTGGGGATTCAACTACACATACATAAATATGTACCAAAGCTCAGTTCATCAGCATCTAATGCCTCTGAGACTATCAAGTGATTTGTTCTATGAATTAGCCTTAAGTAGTATGTCTTTCCCTGTCTAGAAGTTGTGATGTGTATGTGTGTGTTTCAATCAAACCCAATGCCTTTATCCACTAAGAGAGACTTCCACAGCTTGTAGAAGTTGTGGAGAAGGCGGGGAATTCTCATGAACACCTTGGGGTTGTGTTTCTCTACTGCCTCTTGCTTCTCCATTTTTCAGGTCTGTACTCTCTAAAACCTGGACTGTGTTTTCTACTGAGTCTTGGAACTGATCTTGCTCAAAATCTCAGAATGATGTATCTGTGTTTGAGGGCATTTGTGTGAGAGGGTGAGCAGGACTATCTAGTGGGAAGCAAGGTCAAATGTGACTTCACTTGTGCTTGGCTGTTAAAAATTGAGCTTCCTTCTCTCACTCACAGTAAGGGGCTACCCATACAAGGCTAAGAAACACTGAAAATTATGTTTTTTAAAATTATGTTTTCTGTTCACAGAGGCTGAAAGCTTGGGTCGTTAGTCAGCGGTAGAATGTTCACTTGCTTGACTCCCATTTTCCATCGAGGACCTCTACAGAGGTATTGTTGATAGCACAGGGAATAGAAAATCAGAGCCAAGTCATCTTTTCTTGTTTCCATCCTTGAAAGAAGGCAGAGGAGGCAAGGAGGAAGAACTGGAAGGAACTGGCTATAAGACAAATCTAATTATTCAAATTTTTATACGGAGGGGCTGAATTAAATATCCTCAAGAGACAACTAAGGGGAAAATATGACATATTGAGTGGAAGAATCAATACTGATGGACTGCTGCTAATCTCCTAGGCCACTTGCATTAGGACAGTTATTGCCCAAGTTACCTGGATGTCACCCGATAGGGCAACATTAAGGTCAGAATTTTGTTCCGGCAGGTGCAAAACCTGTTTACTTAGCAATGTTGGCAGCAGCTGCCGCTTGTGCTGTCTGAAAGCAATTAAAGAGTGTGCTGTTTATTAGGAGGTTGCCAGGTGCTGGCTGCCCTATGTGCTGTGACAGGAGGGGTGAAATTTCATGGAAACACCTGCCAGCCTCCAAGACAAACCTGTGCTAACTGGCTATTATGTACATAGCATTTAATCTTCTGTGGGTTTAGCTGACAGAGCAGGAAGCACAGCCACAACACCCGCCACCAAGGGCTCAAGAGATGTGATATGTAAGCACTTTCTTGCTTGCCACTGTTGACAAGCACATTTCGGATAAGAATTTTATGACTTTACATTTATCAGCTGTGTTTGGTGAACTTGGAAAACCTCAAGTAGACAAAAAAAGTGTTATTTAGAGACATAACATGTTAAATTAATTATCAATTACCAAACTGCTTTATAAAACAGTAAATACTATCAAACACTTTTCTTCCAGTGCTGAAAGCTTCTCACTATCTTTCCCTGTAGTTACAATTTTCTTCTTAGAATAGCTGAGTTAGGAAAAATACCTTAATAGTCACACTGAAAATAAAATAAGTGAAAAGAGTCACCACAGTTTTTGGATTTATTTGTTTAGGTGAATACATATGTGACTTGGGGTCTTTAGTTTCCTTTTCACAAGCAGCAGAAAACTCTTTGTGAAAGAAACAGAAACCTAGATCACAATTTATTTCTCTTTGGTAAAATAATTCCAGATGAACTCAGGAGACACATATGGACTTCCTTTTAAAATATGTTTGGAAAGCCTTAGCCATCTACCAAGAAAAAGTTTTGCTATCAATTTTAGAGTTGTGGAAACTCAATAAATTCGATAAAGAGGTCTAACAATGCTTTCTTGGAGCTGTATCCTTTGTTCTTCCAGATTTCCATTGATTAAGTGCCTGATATTCTGCCCACAGACAGACAAGGCAGTCATTCAGAGCTGTTTGAAATATTTAAAATGTATCTGCAACCTACTCCTTATACCCCTCTTCATCAATTTACTTTCCTCTATTCAAAGCTACTTCCCAAAAAGAAGTTTAAAAACCTATTCATACTAAAGCATTGATAACTGATACAAAATAGTCTGTTACCTGTCCCTAGAACATTGGCATTTTAAGAGAAAATAATAAATATTAAAAGGAAAATACATGTTTAAAAAACTCTAATTCTAAGATGTTAAGGACATCAAAGAGAGAGGAAGTATTTGGGAAGCAAAGGCATTTCTAGGTCACATGCACACACTTAATAAATGGCCCTTACGTATTGATAATCTTTAATGAAGCTGACATGTCTTTCATTTGGAAAGGCTGGGGGTTGCACAGGGCAGTGACTGCAATAATAGTTCAGCCACTTTTCAACTGAATCAATCTTCTTAAGCCTCTGTTTCTTCATCTGTAAAGATGCAGGTACCACTATCAACACCTTCAGCAGAAGGTTATTGAGGGGATTTCAATTCAATGACAGTATATGAAAACATACAGGATAGAACTGGTCACAAATAAGGTATTAGAGAAAATGTGATTTTCTTCCTTTGGTTGAATTCAAACCTAGGTTGAAGTTTCTTCAGTAGACAGAGTTCATTCTAAGAGCACCCTTATGTTGATTCATATCCACTGAGGTGAAACATGGCCACATCTTGGCATTTATAGTTGTAGAGGACTACTCAGCATATGATTTATTACTTTCTGTGGAAAAGGCTTTTGTGTGAAATGTGAGTCTTTGATGCTCTCCCCTCATCTTACAAGGAAATAGTTCATAACCATCTAATTTAATGCTCATGACACTCAAAGCTATATACACTTTGACTTCCCATTTCATCTGGCTCAAACCTTAATGTTCACCCTTGTAATTAAAATAGCATTTAAAAAATTGCCACAAAATAATTCAGAGGTTATTATACCTGAAAAAAAAATGTGCTGCCATTTCCAAGTTTCTGCTAAGAATCTACATTGCTTCTATCAAAATTTCTTTAAAACGTGTTAGAAGTTGATTTTTTAAATCAGAAAAAGTACCAGGTGGCAGATATACATTTTATATAAAATAGAACTGACCTTTTGCCATTGCCAAACACAGGAAGAGAAAGATAAAAGGATATGGAGTAGAAGCAGATCAAATTCACACAGGAAAAGGTGATTCTATCCTGTGACAGTCAAAAGATATACCCCCTTATGGAAACTATAAGAAGTTAATGTTATGAAATAGAAATATGGGACAGTTGATATATGGGAAAGGAGAAAGGCGTTTTTATAAGAGACAACATGGTAGAAATAAAAGGGATTTTCTTGGTAGGGGGTCAAGAGGAAAAAGAATAATGAACCACATGGTGACCAAAAAGATTGTCAAGAAAATATAGAACATAAATGCCAGAGGAAAAATATGAAAAATATATTTACAAAACCCCTAAGGTCATATTTACAAGTACTAGAAATAAGGAAAAATTGTTCTTCGTTTACTTTAGGTTTTAAAAAGACTCAATAATGTGGGTTTGGTACATGTTTGTTTTTGATGTTCATATTACAGTTTTAGGATTTTGCTTTGTTGTTGTTTTACTGGTATCAACTGCAGATAAACAAGGATACTGGGTGTGAACTGAAGGCAGTGGATTACTTGATTCAGCAGTGGTAGGTGGTAGAAGCAGCAATGGTGACATTAAAAAGCAAACCTAAGCCAAATTTTCTGGCTTTGATTTCTTGAAATTCCAGCTGTGTGCTTTTAGTGAATTACTTTCCCTGTTTATCCTATTTATCATTTTTGTCTGTAGTAAAATGAAGTGAAATTTTATACCTCATAGGGTTGCTGAAAAGATTAAATAGATAATGAAGGTATACTATTTTAAACAGAGCCTGGCAATCAGTAAATAAAAACTATTTGCTAACTATAGTTGATAGCTATTAAGATTAGACTATAATTCATTTATTTTCTTTTAACAGGTAATTTTCTTCGAAATGATTTCTAGGCCATGGGCCACAGCCCTCTCCTCCCAGAAGCAGGCAACAGAGTATGCCCGGAGTCCTGAGGAGCTGAGGGCTGCAGTCCCCTCTGCCCAGAAGCAGGCAAGAGAGCATGCCCGGGGTCCTAGGCAAGGATCTGAAGACCACAGCCTTCCATGGTGGAATGGGTGAATGAGCTCCCTTTGGGACTGTTTTTAAGGGGACTAATCCCATGCACGAGGGCTCCACCTTCATGACCAAATCATCTTTCAAACAGTTCCACCTCCCAACATTATCACTTTTGGGATTAGGATTTCAGCATATGAATTTTGAAGGAACACAAAGATTTATAATATAGAAGATGATGTTATGTGGGATACCATGACAATAAATAATTCATTCAACCATTTCAAGTACAGCAGTCTGGCAGTGTATGTTGGAAAGGGAAGGCAAATCCATATCTATCCTCATGAGGAATGCAACCATTGTCAGAAGTGTTATGAGGCAGGTAGAAAAGCAAGGGAAAATACCTTGACCTCTCTCTTCTCCCAACTCTCCATCCCTTTCCGTGCCTCATATTGGTCAAACCCAAATGAAAGTCAGAAAGGAGGGATGCCAGTCTGAAGAGAGCAATACAGAGAAGGGGAAAATGGTTCAAGAGGGGTGGAAAACAGAATGACCAAACACGTTCACCTTCTTATAGTCTTTTACTTGCATCGGTGATGTATGTTGCATTCTGAATCTCTTGATTCATTCTCTAGTACTACACTGGGACCAGTAAAAGCATTATTTCAAAGAGGAAAAAGGTATAAATTGCATGCCAGGCAAACCAAGGAAGAAAAATACATTTTTGACTGATTGTTTAGAAAGCTGTTGACTAGCATGTGGCCAACTGGAACTGGCAATAATAAATACAATATTTCCTTTGTTTAAAAAAGTAGCTATCACAGACCTAATATGGTTATTAATACTTGTTTCCTTTCTTAAAACAACCAAGTGCTAGAAGGCAAATGATTATTGTGAATGGAAATGTATTCTATTCAAAATCAAAAGCAATGAGGAGGGCCCAACGCCAGAGAATATTCTTTGATTGGGCTCTCATTTTATTGCCCTAAGTTTAGATAGCTAAATTTTAAGTATCATACTTTACAATTTTTGAAATGGAGGCTTTGGCATTTATCATAAAACCTCATTTTCATTGCAGAGATATCATAAGGCTCTATAATTACCCTCTCAGAAAGCAGTTTTTTTGATACAATACACTTAGCATAGAGTGAAGTCCCAAATTATATTATCAACAGGTTGTTCTGGTTGAATACAGACGTAAAAACTTGGAACCTTGATGAAAGCTAGTGGGAAAAACTGTCATTTACAAGTTGCCAGCCATTCCTCTCTAGAGTTAGGGCTTCAACTTACATTTGGAGCAGAATTTTCTTTTGTGTAATGGAAACCCCAGGAATTAGCTTTTTAGTTACACAAATGTAAAACATACATCTACACTTTATGAGGCAGAATGTCATTTCCAGCACAACCTTAATACAGCCAATATATGTTTATCTTGGTAATATAATAGTTATAAATCTTTGGGTCTACACTGAGGGATGGAATATTTTTGATGTTTATTGGTCAAGCCCATATTTTCTCTAACTCTCACACATTTATAAAGTGATATCTTGGTAATATAATAGTTATAAATCTTTGGGTCTACACTGAGGGATGGAATATTTTTGAGGTTTATTGGTCAAGCCCATATTTTCTCTAACTCTCACACATTTATAAAGTGATTTTTTTTTACAAAAACCAGAAACTTTATATTTTGAAATAATTTTAGACCTACAGAAAAGTTGCAAAATAGTACCCAGTTCCTGTCAACCAGTTTTTTCCTAATGTTAATATCTTGAATAAACATAACACAATTATCAAAACTGAGAAATGAACATTGACATAATACTATTAACTACACTACAGACAGTTTGGATTTACAAGATTCTTTACTGAAATCCTTTTCCTTTTCCAGTATCCAATTCAAGATCTCACATTGCATTCAGTTATTAGGCCTACTTAGATTTCTCTAATATGAAACAGTTTCTTACTTTTCTCTTGATGTCTTTGAAGAATATGGGTCAGTTTTTTTAATGGAATATACCTCAATTTGAGTTTCTCTGATATGTTCTAAGGATCAGATTAAGGTTGTGCATTTTTAGCAAGAATATCACAGAAGAAATGGATTTTCTCAGCATTTCATTACATCACAAGGTATAGGAGCTTGGCACTTCTCAGCTTGCCACTATGCAAATATCCTTTCTTCTCATACTTTTGCCCTATTGGTAGATCTTGCCTCTAATAATTATTACTGTAGTATTCTGATAGTGATTTTTCTATTTCATTTACTCCTTTCACATGAATTAAGTGGCCTGCTAATGTGCCTTAGTAGAGACTGAATGCTTAACCATGGGCCACCAAGTTAGTATGCAACCTGAGCTGCCCATCATGAATTGGGTATAATCTGATTACCAAGCCATGATATTGGCTGTGTATAGCTACATTCCATAATCAAATGGAAATGATGTATATGTAATGGTACCCAAGCGGGCCCTGAAGGCACAAGTAAATTACACAAAAAGTGGCTCAAATGCCTGTGATTCTCACTCTTACAATATGGCACTGTCTCTCCAAGCCTGCCTCTATGGCCTCATGGGGAGTTCCCTAAGTTCAGTAGACAGAGGAAGAGAAGACTCGGGCTGGTTCACAGATGGCTCTACATCAGAAAGTAGCAGGCTGCAGCACTATGACCCTTTTGATGAATATCCCTGAAGGACATACATAAAGGGAAATCCTCCTAGTGGGCAGAAATTCAAGTGGTGAACGTGGTTGTTCACTTTGAAAGGAGAAATGGTCATACATGTGATTACTATACCAATTCGTAGGCTACGGCCAGTGGTTTGGCTCGATGGTCAGGAATTTGGAAATAAACATGACTGGAAAATTAGTGACAAGGAACTCTGGGGGAGAGGTATGTGAATAGACCTCTTTAAATGTGCAAAAAACACAGAAAACATGAATATATTTGTGTTCCATGTGAAATCTCACCAAGAAAATGACCTTGTGGAGCATTTTAATAATCAAGTGGTTCTGTGGATACCAGTCAGCCTCTTTCCCTAGTAACCCTGATGTCACCCAATAGGCTTCTGAACAAACTGGGCATGATGGCAGCAAGGGTGTTATACATGATCTCAGCAATATGGATTTCCATTCACTAAAAATGACCTGGTTATGGGCACTGATAGTTGCCCAGTCTGCCAGCAGCACAGACCAATACTGGGTTCCTCCTGATAGGGTATCATTCTCCTGGGCTCTCAGCTAGCTAGCTAGCTACCTGGTGGTAGGTTGATTTTACTGGACTTCTACCATCATGAAGAAGGCAGCACTTTGTCCTTACTGAAGTAGATACTTACTCTGGATAAAAATTTGTTTTCCCTGCGTGCAATGTTTCTGCCCAAACCACTACACATGGATTCACAGAATGCCGTATCTGACAACTAGGTGGCAACACCTTGCAGGGCTGTGACAAGATTCTCCAGAAGGCTGTATATGTTCTGAAACAGCATCCAATATACACTGTGAATCAGCATTCAATGTATCACCTTTTCCAACAGCCAGAATTCAAGGGTCCAGGAATTAGGGAGTGAAATGAGGGTGGCACCACTCACTATTACTCCTAGTGGTGATCCATGACTATATGCTCTGCTAGCCTCAAGGTCTTAATTCCAAGGCAGGAATGGTTTCACCATGAGAGACAACAACGATTCCACTGAAAAGAAAGCTAAGACTGCCACCTGGGTTTTGGACTCCTCATACCTCTAACTCAGCAGCCACAAAAGGGAGTTAGAGTGCTAGTTGGGGTGATTGATCCTTACTATCAAGCAGAAATTGGACTATTATTCCACAATGGAGGTAACAAAGAGTATGCTTGGAAAACAGGAGATTCTTTAGGGTGTCTCTTAAGGGAGTTAGAGTGCTAGTTGGGGTGATTGATCCTTACTATCAAGCAGAAATTGGACTATTAATCCACAATGGAGGTAACAAAGAGTATGCTTGGAAAACAGGAGATTCTTTAGGGTGTCTCTTTGTATTACCATGCCCTATGCTTAAGGTCAATGAAAATTACAAAATCTAATCCAAGCAAGACTAATAATAGCCCAGACTCTTCAGAAATAAATATTTGGGTTACTCCATCCAGTAAAGAACCATGACTAGCTGAGATGCTTGTTGAAGGCAAAGAGAATACAGAATGGGCAGTGGAAGAAGGTAGTTATAAATACCAGCTACTGACCATGTGACCAGCTACTATACTTGTCATGGGTATTTCCTCTTTATTATGTTATGAATATGTTTGTGTGTGTATATACTTACATATTATACATAAAGAGAGATCTATATATAGATATAGAGCAAATATATTTTATGTTCTCTCTTATTCTCTTATCATGTAACATAAGATGTATTGACTTTATATCATAGTATTTAAGTATTGTTAATTTATATCATAATATTTGTTACAGGTTGTAGAGGAGAAGAGTAAACATTACTCAAGGATTTTACTTCCTCTTCTAGGTAAAGGATTAGTGCATTTTCTGTTGTACGCAGAATAGTCATATCATGTTAAGAGGAATTATGATCTTGCTATTGTCTTCATTTGTAGATTAGGTATGGTTTAAGGACATGTGTATGGGTGCCAAGTTGACAAGGGTTGAACTTGTGGAGGTTAATTTTATGTGTCAACTTGACTTGGCTATGGGGTGCCTGCATATCTGGTAAACATTATTTCTGATTGTGTACCTGAGGGTGTTTCTGGATCTATAGACCAACTGAAGCAGATTGTCCTCCTCAGTGTGGTGGACATTATCCAATTTGTTGAGGGCCCAAATAGAATGAAAGGTGGGGTAAGGAAGAATTCACTCTCTCTCTAATACTGTATTTAACCTGGGACAATGCTCTTCTCCTGTGCTTGCACTGGAACTTACTCCATTGACTCTATTTGTTCTCAGGCCTTTGGGTCCAAAACCATTGGCTCTTGTGGGTCTCTAGTTTACAGATGGCTGATAATGGGACTTTCTCAGCCTTCATAGTTATGTAAGCCAATTCCTTATAATAAATTATTCATTTTGTCTTTCTGGAGAACCCCAACTAGTACATTGCCCTTACCTTTTTAACTGATCCTCAGTTGAGGCTTCCCCGGCCCTTTCTGGTATGTAGATGTACGATGGATCTAGTGACATGCTCAATGGTTATGCTCAGTGGCTCAAGTGTGTGGATCAAAAATGGAAAAGCTGGGGTATCAAAGACCTCTCTAATTTCTGTTTCCCAACTAAGCCCACAAGGACCATGCTTGAACCTAGAGAGAAGTAAAGGCTACAAAAATAAAAAACACAAAAAACAAACAAAAAATACAACTAAGGGATTGTTTCCACCAAGCACATTTTGGCATACATCATGCTGTTTCAGACTGTAGTAGGCAACAACTCACCAGTGTTTGAGGAGATACCCAAACTCTCTAACTCTACGTAGAATGTAGTGTGGCTCTGGGGTGATGAAGAGTAAAAGAAAAGTGATGACACTCTGGGAATTCTGCATCTTTGTATTAGCAGAACCAAAATGTAGGAGGTTGAGCATGGATGTAGTCCTGCACCATAGAACAAAACTTCCTCTCATGGAGCTTGCAGGAAGCCAGCACAACATAATTCAAAGAGAACAGTGAGGAGCCCTCCACTTTATCAGGGCATGTGAGACTTCCTGAGGCTCCCAGAAACATGTAAGGAGCCTGGGGGTTGTCAGTGAGGTCCTGGGGTGAGGCAGCTATCAGCTCAATGTCATCCTATCATGGCCTCCCTCTCATATTTACAGGTTGATGAGGATGGGGAAACCTGGGTTATACCTGGGTGACCTGGGTTACTCTCTACTGGTACAGACATTGACTGCTCATTAGATTGATTAGAAATGTGCTATGGTTAATTTTATGTGTCAATTTGACTGCTAAGGGATGCCCAGATAGCTGGTAAGACATTATATATGGGTGCATCTGGAAGAGATTAGCATTTAAATCAATAGACTGTGTAAAGAAGATCCACCCTCACCAATGTGGGTGGGCATCATCATACCCTATTGAGGGTCCAAATAGAACAAAAAAGCAAAGGAAAGGTAAATTTATCCCCAGCACAGTGGTTCTCAGGCATTTCAACGCCATCTGAGATTTACACCAGTGGCCCCCCTCCCTGTGCCCCTCTTTCAGACTATACCACCAGCTTTCCTGTTGTTCCTCTTTGTAGATGGCAGATCATGGAACTTCTTGGCCCCTATAATTGCATAAGCCAATCTATATACACATAGTGTGCACGCATGTGTGTGTAAATAAATTTTAAAAGCCAGGCTCAAGAATTCATTGACCAAAGAACACTTTGAAAGTTTCCACCTTATATAGAAAACAAAATTTAAAAATTCCAGCTTCCTAATTTACGGACCTCTTTTACGTAAGGCTTATTTCAATGACCTTCCATTTTCCATAGTGGATATGTTTCTGTACCTCAGATACTTGCACACAAAGGTTTTTGCTCTTTATATAACAGCATCATCTTTCTCTCTAGGATATTGTAGTAAAGTTGTTATGTAGGTCATGTGATCTCACACAATTTTTATAGGCCAGGACAAAATATGGTCAAACATCTTCATTGCAGAATGAGTCAGAAAGGAAAGCTCTCATTAGTCATGTCTTGTGTAATTACAGGGAGCAGAAAATGACTGGCAACATAAATATCAGAGGCATGAATCGTTTTTTTTTTGTTGTTGTTGTTGTTTTTACTTTTCTAATCTGAACTCATCCCAGTGAGAGAGCTGTAACAAAAGCCCCAGATCCAAATATTCACGGGTCAGGAAGAAAAACCCCCTTTCCTGCTGTTTCCTAATAGTGCGTGTCAGCACCCAGTGATTGCAGTTTAGCTCGAGCCTGTTCTCAGATGGCTGCTTTCCCAAGCTGAAGCTCTGGCCTGACAAGAAGCAGCTGTTGATCTCTTTTTACCCCATCCTTTCACTCTCCCCCACCCCCACCATACCCAAAGAGAAGTGCCAGTTCCTCATCTGAATGGGACTGGGGGCTGGGGAAGGGGATCCATTGCTCTACTTAAAAATTTAGTTCATTGTAAGAGCACATTTCAAATTTGTTACACAGGTTCTCATGTGTGCCTGTGCCACTGAGGAAAATAATTCTGGACAGACAGGACGAACTAGGAAGTGATGGCTGTTTCGGTTCTGTGACTTTCTTTCTTTTATAAAGTAACAACCTGGTTCAAGGTACGTACCTGGGACATTAGCAAAGCCAAAATCTTCACTGTCTCCAATATTTAACATTGAAAGCATGGATTATGTTTCCTGAAATAACGGAGGAATGATAAAATAGAAAAACTTTAATAGCAAAATATGATAAATAGTAATAATAGCAAGAGCTTACATTTCTTTTTTTTTTTTTTTCCTTTTTTTGTCTTTTTTCGTGACCGGCAATGGATCGCAACCCTCAGTGTCGTGCCCGTACCAGACCGGGACTGGCAACGGGATCGCAACCCTCGGCGTTTTGCCCTCGCTCAGCCAGTGAGCGGCTGGTCTGTATGTGGGATCCCAACCCTCGGCGGGAGGGCCGCCGCGCTCCCAAGCAGCGCACTGTAGCAGTGCGCCACCTGGCCGGCCCCAAGAGCTTACATTTCTTGAATGTTAATTGTCGCCAAGGATGTATTCAGTCTGGCATTCGCAGCATTTTTTTTTTTTTTTTGGTCTTTTGTCTTTTTCCGTGTCCGGCAACGGATCACAACCCTCAGTGTCGCCCC
>NW_007729066.1:389473-392304 GCF_000696425.1 Galeopterus variegatus | reverse complement strand
GGGAGCGCCGCCGCGCTTCCCAAGCGGCACACCTATCCAGTGCGCCACCGGGCCGGCCCTGGCATTCGCAGCATTTTATATCTCAGACTCAACCTGTTTTTCATCCTTATGTCCCTGTCACATTCCCCTGCCCCCAGCTGCCCCCTCCACCCCCAGTGTTGTAGCCACCTTGGACTACTCATCTCTCCCCTCGTTACTCAATATTTCCTGGATTTCGTACCTTGATTATGCCCCCTCCTTACCCTTCTCTTTTTCAGCTTTTGTTAAAATCCTTCTCATATACCAAGAACTGTTTTTCATGATGGTGAAATGTTTTCCAAGTCAGTCAGAATTACTTTCTGTCTTCTGTGTTCACCAATTACATTTTGTATATACTTCTAGTTTATTATTTATCATTCTTTTCTTTATATTAGAGTTTCTTTTCGTGGTAGAGAATGTTTCCCACTATCCATTCTCACCTTCTATCTCAGTATTAGAAGTTTTTTTAGTGGTCCATTTCCCAATCAGTATTGCATCCAGGAACAACTTTGTGGCTAAATTTTGTCAAAAGGAAATAAGTAAAATTGGTGTGTGGGGCTGGCCCCATGGCTGACTTGGGAGACTGCGGCACTGGGAGCGCCGAGGCCACAGGTTCGGATCCTATATGGGGATGGCCGGTGAATTCATGGGCTGAGCGTGGTGCAGACCACACCGTGCCGAGGGTTGCGATCACCTTACCAGTCAAAAAAAACAAAAACAAAAACAACAACAAAAAAATTGGTGTGTGAAAGATCGAGAAAATGTGTGCCCTTTTCTTAAAAGGGAAGGAAGTATAACCTTTTTCTTACCTTTTTTCTTGATCCTTTTCAGAATGTAGATTCAGTGGCTGGAGAAGAAGTAACCATGTTGGGCTACGAGGAGAAAGGAGCCTGTGATCTTAATTAGTATGGAATTCCCTAGTTATTTTGAACTACTTATATTTATGATAAGGTAATAAGTTTCAATCTTACTTAAACCTCTGCTCTTTTGGGCTTTCTGTCATTTGCATTAGAATCCAATTCTAATAATTAAAACTTTGTAAAAGTAAATCTCTCCCACAAGATGGTGAAACCTGGATGGTAGGTTTAATATCTTTTTTTTTATCTGTCTCAACCCACTTTCCAGCAATTACCACAGTGTATACCATACATCAANTTTTTTTTTATCTGTCTCAACCCACTTTCCAGCAATTACCACAGTGTATACCATACATCAATTGCCAAAAAATATTTTAAATTAATACATTAATAGAATTTAATCAATATAGAAAATGTACTTCCTGATCTTTACTCATTACAAGGCAAGAAAATGAAAAAATAATAGACAATCAAAAGCTTCATGAATGCAGTGACTACTCAGAACAGAATTCACATGAAGAATGTGCTAAAGAAGGGGAATCACTGTCTACAAGTATCGTACTGGACATTTACTGAGGAGAGTTTAGTTGTAAGCATGGTTCTTGTCACTGCGTAAAGAGCCATTTTTAAAAGAACTTAAGGTATTTACTGAGGTGTATATTTTTTTTATTCCATCAATATAAATATTTTGAGCATTATTTATAAATATAAATTGTTTTTAAATATAAGACTTATTTATAAATATTTCTTTATATTAAGAATATATAATTAATAATATAATATATAAATTAATAATATATATAATCAATTATACATATTTATTGTATATATAAAAATTATTTATAAATATAAATAACTGATGGAATAAACACATAATTGTGTGTGTTTATTTATATAATTGTGTGTTTATTCCATTAATATAAATATTTGGATAACATCTACTATTATCAAGTACTATAACAGATGGTAAGGATAGAATGGTAAACAAATAGGTGTGGCCTCTCCCTCATGTGGAGTGCAGTCTAGTGAGTAAGATTTGTATTAATTAAAAATTCCCTCAGAATATATAAATTATTATCATAACAAGTGCAATAAAAGTGAAATATCCATTCTATTAGAGCACTAGAGATAGAACTGGAAGGCTTTGAAGGATATCTTGGGAATAAAAGCTGACAGAGCTGATAATGGATTGGATACTAAAATAAGGAAGTGAGAAATAGCAAAGGAATATTTCTAGTTGCCAGGTCTGTGTAATGGGAAGAATGGTGGCACCGTTCAGCAGAAGATAAAAATACTGAAAAAAAGATGCGATTGGACCATGCATCATGAGTTTGGTCCTGAACATGTGATTTTGAGGTAGCATTAAGGCATCAAATTTGAGATGTCAAGAAGAGAGTTTTCCATAAGGCTGTGGAGATAAGGAGAGTGTGGGGCCTCAAGACATAAAATGTCGAGTTGTCTGCATGTGGTGGTATTGGACATTGTGGGAATGAATGAAACAAGAAGAAAGTTAGGACTGGCATTGGAGGACTCCATTAAAGGCCAGGTCGAAGATGATTATTCTTGAAAAGAGGAAAAAGGGAACGAAATAGCCAGAGGAATAAGAAGAAATTGATGTCCCAGAACTCGAAGGAAGTAACGGTCAGTCAAAACACGACGAGGAAGTAGCCACATGTGCCAAACACCATTCAGATGTCCAATAAGATGAGGACTTAAAGACAAAAATCTATCAGAATTTATAGCATAGAAGTGATTTGCATCTTTGACAATGACCATTTGAGTGAAGAAAAGAAAGTGGAAGCCAGATTGGAGTAAGTTGATAATTGAACAGGATGTGAGAAGTGGAGCAGGAAGTGAGAAAATGGTGACTGCAAAAATAAATATTTAAAAAAAAAGTTTTGCTGTACAAAGGGGGACAGAAATGATAAAGTCCTGGGAAATGCTGTAGAGGTCAAG
>NW_007729066.1:386953-389049 GCF_000696425.1 Galeopterus variegatus | reverse complement strand
CAGAGGAATAAGAAGAAATTGATGTCCCAGAACTCGAAGGAAGTAACGGTCAGTCAAAACATGACGAGGAAGTAGCCACATGTGCCAAACACCATTCAGATGTCCAATAAGATGAGGACTTAAAGACAAAATCTATCAGAATTTATAGCATAGAAGTGATTTGCATCTTTGACAATGACCATTTGAGTGAAGAAAAGAAAGTGGAAGCCAGATTGGAGTAAGTTGATAATTAAACAGGATGTGAGAAGTGGAGCAGGAAGTGAGAAAATGGTGACTGCAAAAATAAATATTTAAAAAAAAATGTTTTGCTGTACAAAGGGGGACAGAAATGATAAAGTCCTGGGAAATGCTGTAGAGGTCAAGGAAGAATTCTTTTCCTTCCCTCTTTTTTCTTTAAGGCAGGAGTGACTTGAGCATAATGAAAGATTAGATGCAGAAAAATGGAATGGGATGGATCACATAATTTTTCTAAGCTGGCAGGAGTAGATGGGATCCAAAGCATAGAAAAAGGAATTAGATTACAGAGGAAAAGAGATAATTTTTCCATAGGAACAGATGATGATAGGATGTGCGTGGATATATTTGTTATGAATTGCATCCAGCTACTAATATCAAAGTATAGAACTAATTGTGGCTTAAATCAGATCAAAATTTATTTCTTTGTTATGCAAAAGATGTCTAGAGACAGACTCACAATTCTTAGCTCATTCCTACATTCTCCAGGTCACCTAAAGGGCCTGAACAGCTGCTGAAACTCCAGCTGCCGTGTCTATGTTCCAGGTAGAAAGAAAGAGAAGAAAAGTGAAGAGCAGAAAGGATACTTCTCCAGGGTCATTTGGCACTGTTACAAAAATTTGTAGGGGTCTTAACTGGTCTTATGTCTCATTGGGAAACCCTAAATCCAGGAGAGTCTGGATATTTGTTGCTGTGAAAATAATCAGTTTTGTTATAAAGGACTAAGGAGAAACAGAATGGGTATTGCGTGGGCCACTAGCAGTTTCTGTCACAGTAGTTGTAGGTAAATTTGTAGATGATTAATTGAGAAAAGTTTAAGAATATTATATTTGTGGTGTAGAAACCTTTTGAAAGAGAAACAGAGAGAACAAATATGAATGTGGGGGAGTTGGATTAGTTTTGTTTTTTATTTTAGGAGAATGTTTGAAAACAGTCATTGTAGAGAATGGGACAGTGAGCTTATGAGAGAAATGTCCTTCTGTGTGCCCCATGTGAGGCCAGCACTCATGAAGTTGTTGTGGAGCCCAATTTCCACTGCATGTGACTTTCCCCATCAGCTCTTGGCTTCACTGATGCAGCCACAAGGAATTGGTTAGATATATCTGCCTAGGGTTGGCATTTTGCTCAGGGCTATGACAAAAAGACAGATGGACCAGTAAATTAGGTTATTAGCTTATTAGTGTATTGGCAAGAATTTATTTAAATGGACACTGAAGGGACCTCAGCTGCATAAGATAAAAAGGGAGAGTGTGGTGGTTTAGAGAAAAGTAGAAATGAAAGGACTGGAAGTCCTAATGAGTTCAAATAATGGCTGCAGTTTGAGTAGATGAGCCAGATAGGGACATTGGGTGGATAGAGTAAGTGGTAATCAGTCGAACCAACAGGAGACGGGGTGAGGAAGCAGGATACTTGAACCTGTGGTTTTAGTGGTGGAGCACTGAGATGATGTCACAATCCAGGCAGTGACCTAAGAAGAGACCATTCTCAGGCATGAGGGGGTCAAGACCGTGAGTGTCCTGAGAATACAGGACATTAAGTGGATAGTCTTATTGCTGTTAATGTCACTGACTATGACAGAATGTAAGGGTGTAGAGAAAGACATAAAGAGAAAGACATAAAGACAGTGCCTTAGTCTAAATGAAATGAGGGTGACTGATTAGAACGCTGGTAGATAACCAGGAAGAGTGAGAGGGGGATGAAGTGCTAAGGATCAGAGTGGGAAACTGTGTGCATGTGTTTAATTCTAATCCCCCAATTTTAAATGTTCTAGAATGAATAATTAGAAACTTCATGCCTACCTTTTTTTTTTTACTTCTAAATAATCTTTTGTGAAATAACTATCACATATAACAAGGAGCAAA
>NW_007729066.1:367488-386247 GCF_000696425.1 Galeopterus variegatus | reverse complement strand
GTGGGATCCGACCCCTCGGCGGGAGCGCCGCCGCGCTTCTCAAGCGGCGCACTGTAGCAGTGCACCACCGGGCTGGCCCAAGAGCGGACAATTTCTAAAGTGCTTGTTCCACCTACGCAAACTTCACCCTGCCCCAGCCAGAAGCCTGCTTAGCAGCAGCATGAGTTCCCTTGTCACACATGGCCACAGCTGGGTTCGTGGGGATGAGTTTCAGACTAGCAAAAGGCCCATCTTTGGCTGACTGAAGACCTAGTCGAGGGGAAACATTAGCCCCTTCTTGCCTGGGACAGCCCTAGTTGACCCCTAATCAGGAACTGTGCATGCTTTCACTCTCAAAAGTGTCCTGCTTTACATGAGAAATTATGTCACCTTCAGAATTAGTGTAATTGGGCTCAAACAATATGAGCTAAGTTATATTATCCCTTCCTGGAAATTCAGAACAAAAGCTCACAGTTTTTGCGGGTCACTTGCAAGAACTTGAGCTATTGGGTATGTTGTGTATGGAGGAAGCCCACTGAAGTTATTTGGGATTAGAACAAGAAGGAAGCTAGCCTAGAGTGAGAGAAAAACAGCAGATACACAGAAAGCACAAGGGGGAGAGTTAGTGTAAGACTTACAAGGAGAGAGTTAAGACACAGGACTTGATTTTTTAGTTCCCAATTATTTTCCTTGAGAGGATGAGCTATATTTCATTTCCTGTTCATGTCTATATAATGGTACTTCGGGGGAGAGTTTGTGTAAGACTTACAAGGAGAGAGTTAAGACACAGGACTTGATTTTTTAGTTCCCAAGTATTTTCCTTGAGAGGATGAGCTATATTTCATTTCCTGTTCATGTCTATATAATGGTACTTCCAAAAGTTTGTGGAAAAACAGAATTAAAAAATAATACAAATCTTTCCATGAACTTTGAAGTACCCTCATATGTGCAGATTTCCACAGTATACCAGACCATATTGCTGTTTTTTTATGTAGGCTAATTGGATTCTTCATCTATATGAGTCTCAAGTAGAAAAGTATTCACTCCAGAGTTAGATATTTTCTTCTAGAAACTTTTATTTTTTTTTTTTTCCTTTTTAAAATATGTTTCTTAAGCTCTGTAAAATTTGTTTCATTTCATCATATAAGAATATGTTCTACTTGATTTTTCCATATATTTAGCCAATTCTCTTGGCATCATCTATTTAATAATTATTTCTCTATTTGTGATGATCTCTTTGTTATTTGTGAAGCTGTTATATTTACTATTATTTCAGAGCCTCATATATTTTATTTTGTTAATCTATGTATTGACTTTTGGCCAATTCCAATCTATAATTAATGAAGGATTGTGATCTATACTTGTATTTGACAGTGAAAATATTTATTCAATTTTTTAGAAAAATATCTTAGTAACTCTTTCTTGTTTATTTAGCTATACCATCTTTAAAATAATTTTGTCAGGTTACCAAAAAATTCCCAGTAGAATTTTTATTTTAATTGTATTAAACCTATACATTAATTTGGAAGGATTTAACATTTTGTATTATCTTCTAGCACAGTAATGTGGATTATTTTTCTTCTTGCTCAATCTTTTAACAGATCTCTTAGCAAGATTGAATAGCCTTCTTCGTAAGAGTTCTTTACATTTTTCTTTGAGTTGTTTTTTGTCTTTTTGACAGCTAGCCAGTACAGGTATCAAACCCTGGACCTTAGTATTATTAGCACCATGCTCTAAACGACTGAGTTAACTGGCCAGCCCTCTTTGAGATATTTTAAATGATATTATGTTTTCTGTTGATATTAAATAAATATTTTCTCCAGGAAAGCCTCTAGTTCTTTATTGCTTGTAGGTAAAAAAAGTTAATAGTTGAGGATTTTTCTTATACCTATAGTATACTGAGCTCTCTTTTTATTTTTTATTAATTAATTAATTTATTTATTTTTGGCATTTTGAAACTTTATTTAGAACAAAATGGGAAAAATCAATTCTATGTGTCAACTTACACTCATATGACATAATAAAAAAGTATCTACCAACCTTCTGTACTGTAATTTTTTCTTTATATATATACATTTTTTATTTATTAACATATTCATTATCACAAATCATACTCATTCTTTATGCCCCTTATCCAATCTACCCGCTCTAGTGGCCCCAGCTTGGCTGTCATTGCTTTTTAATAGTTGTAAATTGGTTGATTTGAGCTCTCTTCATTCTAAGAGTTTTGGGATTTATCATCATGAATTCTCTAGCTATATAATCACATCATCTGCAAATTATGATAATTTATTGCCTTTTCAATAATTATGCTTTTCATTTTTGTTTAATGGTCTTATTTCATTGGTTAAAACTTAATATTAAGTAGTAATGGTGAGATGTGGATGGGCATTCTTCTCGTTTCTAATTTTGAATCTTGTGCAATAGTGCCCAATACACATTCCATAGAACAATAGTTCCACAAGATGATCTGTGAAAATGACATCTGAGGGTTTCATAAATTTGGTAAAGTCTTCACTATATTGCTTCTCCTTGATGTTAACAGTTTGCCTCTTCTATCGTTTCAAAAATCTTCTATTTAAGATAAAGTTTACTAGAGATGGCACGTTTTATTGTAAAGTACTTAAGTTCATGGGGTTTAAACATTTTTAGGTGTAAAGGGGAAAATAAAAAATGAACTGACACTGTTCTCAAAGCTAGCTAGGATAAGCTTCCTGGAGCAAATTAGGATCCCTGTGTCTTTTTGAGATGATGCAATTGATGGTTTCTTATGCAGACATCCAAGGTGGAATGAATGTCATCTGCTTCTTGCAGGAATTCTCGGTCTTTGTGAATGACTGTTTTTGGACAGCTCCTCTCACATGGGTTGGGCAGAGAGCACATGTAAAGAATGCAGACAGCAAGGCTCTTTCCCATAGGCCTATGAGCCAGGACCAAGACTTGTCTCTTTACGCAACTAGTCTTCTCCTTGTATAGCCTGGGGACGGGGGGGACCTGGAGAGATGTTACAGCGGTATCAGACCCTCCTTAGTCCGCCTGTCAGTAACCCAGGCAGCTGAGTCTAATCTGACCTCAATTGTTATAGCTCTTTGAAACGTGAGGTACTTTATTTCTCTTTGCCCTCAACTAAGAGTTTTAGTAGCCATTTCCTAGAAATAGAAAATGTTTACAGATCATGGTATTAAATGTTTTTGAGGAACACTGAAATGTTTACTGTGGATAAAGACTTTTTTTTTGTAAATTAAAATATTCGATATTCAGTCTGTGTTTATTGGAAGAAGAAAGTGTAAAGAACCTTCAGAAGCTTTAGGAGAACCTGGAGGGTTTTTGTAATTGGGGAGCTTTGCAAGTAATCATCAGTTGACGGCCAGAGCTGGAACAAATGATCCTTGGAAATAGATTCCAACTCTAGGATTATATGTTTCTGTGAAATGACGAGTGTAAACCACATCACAATAATAATTCTTGTTATTTTGCTGACAATTAATTAATGCTTTTCAAAGAGTAAAAAGTACTGTAATGACTATGTGACATAAGAAAACTGTATCAAAGGATGACAAAGCCATGGTGACATTATTGCTCCCTTAGTGTGGTTCAAAGTCATTTTGGCAACTATAAAAATAAACAACTTCATCAGTGATTAAAAGGATAAATGCCATTTGCTTCACTCTAAGTGTTAGCTGTAATTTGATCTACTAATATTCCCCGGGAGTACACTCATAAAAATAAACAACTTCATCAGTGATTAAAAGGATAAATGCCATTTGCTTCACTCTAAGTGATAGCTGTAATTTGATCTACTAATATTCCCCGGGAGTACACTCACTGGTGTTACTTTATCTTATTTTAGAAAGTTTTGGGTAGCTTACAGATATCCATAGAGTATAGCATAAGAAAGTGGAAAAGAAATCAAAGAAAGAAGGAGACAAAGGGAAAATAAAGGTTTAAATAAGGTGAATTCAGGATAGTGTGGTTTTTTGCCCAACAGGCATACCATAAAGTGCCTTCTGCGGAAATGTAAAGCGGAAATATCAGTAGGTAAATGATTTGGAGGATCCATAATTTATATAAAAGCCAGTTTCCATGGGTAGCAAAATTATATATAAGCTGATTCCCACAGATGCTCAAACAGATAGCACATTTTATAAAGAACAGAGTACTAGGGCTGGCTGGTTAGCTCAGTTGGTTGGAGTGCTGACTTACAACACCAAGGTCACAGGTTCAGATCCCCAGACCAACCAGCCACCAAAAAACAAAAAAGAACAAAGTACTAGATGATATCATTAGAGTAAACACAATAAAGAATTTCATAGGACTACTCCAAATTGTGATCTTTTTAACTAATCTAAGTTCACATTCAATAATACTCGATCCCTTTTAATGCAGTGCAGGTACCTTATAACAGGGTATTCCCAGTTCCACTCTCTCAACATTTTGACATTGTTGGCATTCATTTTATTTATCCATATGTTCTGATCAACTAATACATTATTACTATTATTGTTTTAAACAGTTATCTTTTGATCAATTAACACAATTTTTAAAAATTATTTTACTCTTGTATATTCTTTCTCCAAAGCTCTTTCTTTCTTTGTCTAGATCCAAGTTTCTGATCTGTACCATTTTTCTCCTCTTTGAAGAACTAACATTTCTCAGAGTTAAAGTCGGGCTATGTTTAATGTTTATTGTAGCTGTGGATATCAGAGGCTTCAAACCTAGCATCTTTGTTTTGTTTCTTTTTTCTTGATTTCGGCTCTTTAGTGTTCTGCTCCTCTGAGAGAGCATGCATCTTGTGGCTTGTTTAGCTGCAATCTACTGTTGTATTGAAACCCTATTGGCACAGTGGTCAGGTATGGGAAGGGGAGTGTTATATAACGTTATGATTAAATCTTAGTCTTTTAGTGGACCTTTGTCTCTGAGCTGGGACCTTCACAAGGGTTTCTCTCGTAGTATAGATCCCTCCACCCTTTAGTTGAGACAGGAAAGATGGGGCGGGGTATAGGATGGAGGGACTGTCCTTCCCTCAGATGGGATAAGGCTCTGGTAAAGTCTTTTCCTGAAGAGGAAGCTGTTATCATGAACTCTCTGCTTATTTCTCAGTGATTCCACTTCTCTTCCTGCCTAAGCCACCAGGGACTCTTACTTGGATCTTCACCATGATAACAGATCTTGTCCATGGCTCTACATTTTCTCATCTTCCTCCAGATTGCTGTGTGGCAGTTTGCCCTGAGTTCTCTTATGGGTCCAGGGAAAGCTATTGATTTTAGTTTTTTCAGCTTTGTCTTATTATAAGTATGGAAAATATGACTTCTAATCTCTTTACCTGTTGGAGCTGAAACTGAAGGTCCCTGGCCTTGATTTTATGGATTTTTTTTGTTTGTTTTGCTTTATTATTTTTTCATTTTAAAATATTTTAATTGACTAATAAAATGTGTAGATATTCAAGGTGTACAATGTGTTGATTTGATGTACGCATACATTGTGTAATGATTACCACAATGAAATTAATTAACACATCCATTATCACCCACGTGGCACTGTGTATGCGTGTGTGTTTATGTGTGGGTGTGGGGGGTGTGAGTGCATATGTGTCGAGCACACTTAAAATCTGCTCTTTTTAAATTTCAAGTAACTTTTTGTTCTACAAGATATATTTTTTAAATTAATTCTGTCTTCACCTCACTGGCCTTAAGAGGGCACTCTTCTTCAATGACAGTGTCTGGGTGGGGAAATAAAACTACTGTACTTTTATCCTTCTTAAATGGAGACAGCTGAAACTCTGAAATGAGAGTTTTCAAAAGACTTGAGGATAACACAGGAAAATCATCATCACAGAAGGAAGATTATCTGATTTACGGGGTGCAGATTACTTCATTTAAATTTGGGGTTACCCAAAATGACCTCTTTGCTAAGCTTCCAGTCTGCTTCTGCTTCTCCGTAGCAAAGGTCATATTTCTTCCAAACTTGTGGAGCCCTGTCAAGTATTTCTACATTCATCAAAGGATCAAAGGTCAAAGACAGAGAGAGAGAGAACACTCCTTCCAAGAAAGTTCTAGCTGGAGATCTGGTCTTTTCACATGATGACTCCCTGCAGTGGGTGCTTCATGCTCTTACCTTGTGTTACAACCTTATCTCAAGATCTCAACAAATAGACCCTCCCCAAAATATGAGTCCATCTTAAAGCAGAGGAAAATTAGGAAGGATTTATATATCTGCTGGATAGAAGATACTCAATAAGAATTTATTTAATCAATGGCAAAAATAACTCTAAGAATTTGAAGGTGAGGAAAATAGATTTGAAGCAAGATAATAAATTGGCCTTGAATCCTTTTCTGATGATCTCACCCTTCCAAACCACAGGGGAGAAATTGGAGAAAAAGAAAAATGTCTAAGAAAAATGGTTGTCACAATCACTTGCCTTTACCAGAAAACAAAGAATAGATAGTTCTGGGCATTTGAAATTGAGGATTAAATTAAGGCTGTTGTTTTAACAACCGTAGTAGCCTGACTAGTATGTTTGCATCCAGTACCCTTCTCTCCCCCGCTACACACACTTTTTGACCCTCTCCAATTTGTCCTTCACTGTGCACTCTGAGTGAATTTTCCAAAATATGAATTTGATTATATAATTTCCCTACTAAAATATCTCTGACTTCCTACTACTTGAAATTGGCCACATATATTTATTTTGGCATTCAAATCCAATTTATTATCTTGCCTCAAATCTTTTTTTTCTTTCTGTATCTTGAGCCTTTTGCCTCAAATAATGTATCCTTCAAACAGAAGTTTTACTATTTCCAACATAAACCGTGTATTGCCTATAGCTACAATGCCATATTTTGCTTGCTGAATTTCTCTACAAATTCAGCTCACTTCCTATGTAATGACTTTACTGAACAGTCCCTTCCTTTTTGCAGGTTCAGTTGCGCTATGCTGTCACTATTTTATCATTTCATATTTTGTATAAAAAATGAATTTATGCATTTTTGCTGCTTCTTCTGGCTTCCTCAGTTATACAATGCAATGATAATAAAACATGACCTATTGGTTCTTTGTGAAGACTACATGAGTCAATCCTTAGATGAGTGTTGGACACATAAGTACATGGTAATGTTTGCTTTAGTCATGTCCATGAGGACCATGACGGTGATGACAATGATGATCAAGGCATGCATAATTAAGGGTATTGAACTGCTTTGTCTCATAAATGGTAGAGACGTATGAGGTCGATGGGGAGAATCTAGGAGGGAGAAGAATCTAGAAGAATTGAGAAGAAGTTGATGAGGCTGGGGAGAGATGAAGCACATTGTTGGTACTGTAGGGAAGAATGAGTTTAAGAAAATGGACACATTTGGTTAAGGCTTTTAAGTATTTTGCTAGTGATTCTGTGATGTAACCTTCCTGTATCCCCATCTTCCATAGGAGATCTCCAAATGTGCTTTACGAATAACACTTGGTTTCAGAGGATTTCTTCTGGGTTGTAAGAAGAGTTCCTGTCTTCTGATTCAGTGTGGCATGGGGTACAAGCAACAGTTTGTGAGTGGCGACCACTGACTTCCAATTGCAGGCTGTTTCTTCTTCTAACAATGAGTCCTGGAAGGCAGTACTCACATCTTATTTACACCATAAATAACACTTACCACTCCAGATTTCACTGCCTACAAGGATTTTAGTGTTTGTAAACTCCAAAAAGTGAAACCACTGGAATCCCAAATCTTTCTCTTTCTTTCCACTCCTAACAAAAATTTACTTAACCATAACCTGTCAATATTCTTGATTGTTTTAGCCACGTTCAGTGATAATGCCCACTTCCTGCTGTTTTCTTCCTTTATTAGTAACCATATTGCCATCACCATTTAATGTCCCCAATAAAGCAGTCTTTTTCCATCAATCTCTGATACCTCTTGTGTTACAACTCTTTAACAATTTTCTTTTTCCTTCTCAGGCACTTTCCTTTTTGAAACTTGGGACACTTCTTTAAGGCTGATAAGAGAACAAAGAAAATAATGTCTTTTAAAATAATATTTATTTAAATATTGAATGAACGAAGAGGATCACTCTATGTACAAGGTGTGGCAACTGGTAACTAAAAAGTATTACCCAAATGACTACTTTTCTTTCTGTTGGTAGTTTTCTTTTTCATGGGATTTTTCTTTTTTTAAACATTCAGAATATTTTAACATTTACTTATACATATTTATAGGGTATAAATGTACATATTTATGGGGTATATGTTGTTTCAACACATGCATGTACTGCACAATGATTCACTTAAGGTAGATAGCATAAAAGTGGTGGACTGATGGGTACAATATAATATTTCCTGTTCTTCAGTCCAGACATTCTTTTGTAGTGATTAAGAACCCTAAATAGAACCCTCAGGAGCACTCTCCAGGAGGTAAAGACAGCCTTTGTTTCTCATTTGTATTTGAGATCTTAAGTCAGGAGGTCACCTTCATTCAACAAGGTTTATCCACATTTCTCCCAGAAGGACTCTAACAGTCTCATGCAAATCTGATCAACTTGTTCTGATAAACTTGTGCTCCATACAGTATTTTCTATTGCATCTTTTTACTAAAATTGGACTTTACTGAAAGATTGATTTCAATGTATTCCAAGCTCAGGGCCATTGGAGTAATGCTGCTCTCTCCTCCATTGTTTATCAATGTGAGTGTCAATGCACATGAAAATCCACCAGCACATTTGACGTTCTAAGAGTTATCACTTTATATGAATTTATTAAACCATTAACACCAATGTGCCATCAAAGTAGTCTCATATGAAGACAAGATTTTTTGAACTCTGGATTTTCCTGCACATGGAAGACATCATATTCTAAGATGTGCTTTCTGAAATTGTTGTGACCTAATTTAAGAGTATTTTATAAAACAGAAAATTAAATAACCTGGTCTGAAATAATTGGCCAAAGAGGTCAAGTTTAGTTTAGTCCACCTTATTTATAATTTGAATTTTGTTCATTACCTTAAAACACTTAAAGTCAGCTTATGTTAACAGAATGATATGAAAGAGAGCAATTATAATAACTAAGTAAATCGAAGAAGAGGGAGACGGAAGGAACAGTTGACTGGGATGAGTTAGGTACAGCAGAAGAGAGGAGCATTTAGTTCTGAGCCTGCTGTCAGCAGGATCAGAGGGAAAAACAAATCTGGGATGGAAGCTGACATCTCTTGAATGCTTATCATGTGATAGGCCCAGTTCTAAGGGTCTTTTCACATAGGAACTTCCTTTACTTGCTCAACTACCCTGTGAGGCAGGTGCTGTTGACACCCATTTTTTACAGAGGGGGAGACTAAGCCACAGGAAGGTAAAATAACTTCCCCAAGGTAACACAGTGCATGAGAGAGTTGGAATCTTAACTCAGGCAATCTGCCACCAAAGTGCATGCTCCTAACCACAATCGTTCTTACTATCCATTATAAGAGTCCACCAATAAATGAAAGCTTTCCCTTTCCCTGATTCTAAGAAAAACTTATTTAGTGTAGTCTTAGATTTGGAATGTAAAGGAAAAATGAAAATAAAAACTTGGTTCCAGTTTTGCAAAAAAAAAGAATAAATTTTCCGCAGCCAACTTCTTGTGTTAGTCTCTTAAAGTTAGGGAAAAAGCAATTAACCTATCAATTAAAGGCATAGACACTTTGGTGATATAATTTAGCACAGAGTTAGGATTTAAAGGTATTGGGAGATAGCTTAGTTAACCTTTCTCTTACATTGTCTTGCTTATATGTTCTATGTTTTAAGCAAGATTTTGAAAGTGCCTACTTCAAGTCAATATATAGCTGGCTTATTTAGCTAATGTTTTAAAATATGTCATGCATATTATTGATTATAGAAAAAGCCCTATACCCATAGAAGTCAGAATGCTGGTTTGTAGGATGGTATTCTCATCTGGATGAGCACAGGCTGATGGGGTAGGTATGGCTTACTTTATCTCCACGTAGCCATGAGGCTCGGTAGGGTGAGTTGTGGAACTGTAGGGGACAAGTCTGGCCAGAAAAAAAAAAAAAATCAAGGTCAGATATAATTAATCGGTCTTGTCTGTAAAAGAAACTTAGAATCTTACACGATATGCATTTTTTTAAATCAGGAATTATATTTACATATTACATGGTTAAATTTATCATATTACACATGACACTTACCCATTAAAAGTTAAAGAGAAACTGAGGTAATACTAGTTAATATAAGAAAATATGAATATGTGCTGCCTCTAATTTTCAGAAGTTTGTTAGTAGTTTAACTTGGATAGCCTTTTCAATTACATTCTCTGAAAGAATGCTAGATGGTGAGAGTTTAGACAGAGAGATAATTATTAAACAACTCACACTTTAAAAATAGTTCTACAGAAAAAAAGATTATTTTGTTTCAAAACATGTCCTTTATATAGGCATTTTTCCTCTATTTCACTGTTAGTCATCTTAAACTCCACTCGCTTTACTAGTTATTTAGTTTGGAAGTATAAATAGATAGGGGGGACAAACAGTTAAGAATATGTAAGTTACTCTAGCAAAAAGAAAAATGTTGTTTCCAGATAGAAGGGCATCAGTGCTTTTATGTGTCACTGTTTGTCATTACTCTCTCTTCCAGTAGGGGGCAGGATGTAGCAATCTGTGAACACGCTTCTAAGGGGTTAAATGAGGAGCAATATCACGTTTATTTGGACTTACTGTTTAAGTAATTAAAATGCTGCTATTTTTTTTTTTTTTTGCTGGTGTATGTGATTCTGGTTAATTCTACTAAGTCCCCAAAAGAGAGATTGTGATAATTGCAAAATACTGTATGGCAACAAATCATCACCTACCCTAGTTCTCCTCCAGAATATCTATGTGCTTCCACAGATTTCAAGAAAAGATTTTTCAATGTTGGTAAAGAAACAATAAAATTTTGCTATATCCCTGTCTCTATCTAGATGTATTTTAAAACAAGAAGACAGTATAAATGTTTATTATTAAGTAAGAGGGAGCCACACATCAAATGCTAGCTGAACAGTGACCCTTGTGTCTGGCACTCTTTCAGCCCAGCAATTACAGAGGGGAATAGAACAGAAACTCTGCCTGCCAGGAGCCTGAATTCTACTGTCAGGAGACAGAAGATTCAGGCAGAAATTGCCAACTAAATAAAATCATTGCAGGCACATATAATTGCTGGAAAGAAAGTGAAATAGGTTAGAGAGTAAAGGGGTACCCATGTTGCCAGAAAAGCCTCTCTGGAGACTGAGAGGCAGTCCCCAAATTATGTGTGGGCTGCTTTCTCATAGCATAGGTCATGCTTTGGCACCGAGAACAGCTTTTCCCACTTAAAAACGTAGCATGGTGATGATGTCCCTAGAATAGCTCATAAAATATTTGCAGTCAGAAAACAAAACAAGACAAAACAGTGTTTGAATTCTGGCTCTGGTCCTTGCTAGCAGTCTAGACACATCCCGTGACCCCTCTAAGACTGGCAATATCATGATCATAGCAAAACTGGTAAGGTTATGGAGTGCATTAAAGATAACTTATGAAAGGGGCCTAGGAAATTTCCTAGCATACAGCAGTAGTGAATATCTATAATCTATAACATAATCTTCTAGTTCAGGGGTTGATAAACATTTTCTGTAAAGGGCCACATAGCAAATATTTTTGGTTTTTTGGACCATGTAGTCTCTCTCACAACTACTGAACTCTACTTTTATAGTGTGAAAACGACCTTGAACAACATGTAAAAAAATGAGTTTGGTTGTCTTCCAGTGAAACTTTGTTTATGAAAATGGTGAGCAGGACAGATTTGACCCATTGGACTTATTTGATGATCCCTGGTCTACAGCACATGTATATTTATAACTACAGTTTATATTGATAAAAGTATTAGTAATTGGCATATATTATAATTGAACGTAATCACCAAGTGGAGCAATAATTGTGTGATAAAAAGAATAAAGAGATCTTTCTCAGTGTGCCAGAAATATGTTTCTAACTTGCTGGAGAGATAGGGACGCTTCCATCCACCCAGTCTTTTCTTGGTATAATCAGAAGAGATCCATGGCCTGGGACCATCCTCTGTCAGAGCAGAGCTGCTAAGGGGTAGGGTGGAGAGATATGGGTAAGTGATTGATCTGTGGGGAATGTGAGGCCATGGGGCTCAGAGCTTCTCCTCAACATAACTTTCTAGAAATATTTCTCACTCTGGGCTCTCAGACTCGCTTTATTTTCCCTCAAACAGGCCCACTTACTGGCCCATCCCTTCCCTTTCTCTGGTCTAGGTTAGAAGTTCTCAAAATATCAAGGTATGTCAGAATTACCTGGGATTTCTTACTAAAATGGTGGGTTGCTGTTTGCTAATGACACTGCCACACATACCCCTCCTTTCCCCTTTTTGATTCAGATGCTGCAGTCGTGGCACTCAGGAGTCTAGATTTTTCACACATACCACTCTAAGTTACTCAGCTGACACTTTGAGAGATACTCTTCAAGGGTTAAACACGGTTTGGCATCAGAGGGATACTGATGGGCATAAGGCTGGGGCTCTGTCTTCTGACAGAGAGGGAACAGAGTCTGTCTTCTCTCTCTCCCCTCACCAGGCAATTCTGCCACCATGGAAATACCTGTCATTGCTTTAACTAGTCAATTGGGTGACCAGAGAAGGACACTGGGGAACTGAGGACAATGAGAGGAAGTCAGGAGAAAAGAGAGAGGAAGAACACACAGAATAAGTATGTGGCCTTGATTTACCCCGGAGGCTTGGCCCAGCCATGGAGGCCAGCCCAGTGTTAGCTGCTCTGTGTTTTTTTGTGGCTGGAGATGCTGTATGTCAGTCACAAGAAAAATCTTAAACATTTTCACAATTAAAATATGCCCACATTGCACACTTTGCTTCTATTCCTTTCTCCCTGCAGAAAGGAAATAAATTAAAAGATTAATCCAAACTCATTTGGCTGATACTTACTGAGAAATACTGCTCTAAGGTATTGGGGTTTGGGGTCAGAGAAATGCAGAATGGCATAAAAATGGTATCTATGGCATTAAAAATGGCATAATTTTTAGAATTATAGAATAAAAGAGACTAAAATTTTAGCATGTGTATTTGTGTTCATATTAAGCTAAGTTTATTTTCTGACTGTAAGTCAAGACTTCATGTAAATCTTAGGATTTTTCACTAATGTGAAGTAAATTGTTAGAGAGGCAGGATAGTCTGGTAGATAAGATTCTGCCACTTTTTAGCCAAATGACATTGGAACAGCAAATTTTGCCCTTCTGTGCCTTAGGTTTCTCATCTACAAACTGAGGATAATACTCCCTCCCTCATACACATGATAAATGTGTAAGAAGTCATATCTGCTGGACAGAGTCGATGCATAGCTCGACTCAAGGAATGCACGAGCTGTTACGGATGCGGGCATCACACTCTTACCTGATACTCTTCTTTGGGACTGTAGAAAATGTAAAAAATACTGCACTGTTTCTGCTTTTTCAGTTAAATAAATAACAAGGGCTAAGTTTTTTGTTGTCTTTGGTGGGAGCTTCTTATAGAAATATGGCATGCATCAGACGGGTATTTCATCAGAGTGGCCACATCATGGGCCCTGGAGCTGGGCAGTATCAGCTCAGATGACCTCACCACACATACTAGTGTACCACGCTGGACAAGTGGTTAAGCTCTTGGTGCCTCAGTTTCCTCATGGACAAAATTGGATAATAATACACTCATCATTGAATTTATAATAGGATTGGGAACTAACATACATAAAGCACCTAGTTCCTTGTGCATAATGAGAGCTCAAAAAGTATTAGTCATTGGCATTATTTCAATATACTGGAAAGGACTGGCAGAGAAAGAGGATGGGATATGGAGAGAATCCTACAGCACAGCAGGAAAGAAGAGATTTTTTTTTCTATATAAATGATGTGAGTTCAGAGCCTGTCTGAATCATAAACAATTAAGAAAAAAAAAAAAAAAAGCCAGTCCACACAGGGTTTAAATGTGAATGCAAGCTTTATGATGGTACTGTTTTTCCAAATATTCCTTTAACCAATTGCTAAACAACTGTCTCCAAAATAGAATGAGTAAACAAATTGAAAATTATATCTGGCTCAAGTTTTAAAATAAGTTTTATGATTCCATTGTTTTTAGTGTACATGGTGTTCCAATGGGGACCTCGTATAAGCAGCCTTTGGAACACCTATGAATATTACTCTGCTGCCTACAAGAGGCTGAGAAGCATGACTCCCAGCAAATACAAGCTCTTGTGTTTTTGGCCTTCATTTGGCTATACTTATCTGGCAAGAATTGTTCTTATTTTCTAAATTTAAACAACATTGCTGTGGGTTTCAGATGGAAATGCAAAAAGGAGTAGCACTCAGGGATTCTAAATTTTATGCAGTATATACCTCAGAACCTTCTATTTCCATATATACTGCTGTGTTTATATTTGAGAAAGAGCTTATTCTCATTTCACACATGGACAAACGGATCTAGCCCACTGGCTGTCAGCATAGGCCTGGTGCCAAAATACTCCCTGGTGACTTACAGATCCTTCAACAGCATATATTTCTTTTCTCTTTAAATCTCCTACCTTGGACTCCAGAGCAGCTTGTGGTTCTGCAGGTTAGAGGCATTTCATACACTCTGGTTGAACGACTTTCCTAATGAATTTTTATTATGAAAAAAACAAAAATAATACACGCAAAGGAGGAGAGAAAACCAGACAATATCCCAGTTTAAATGTCTCCTACATTATGAATGTGTCAAAAGATGGGTATCATAAGTTAGTGGAAAAACCTAGATCATGTATGTATGTGACACATAAAAGAAACAACTCTTAGAAATGTAACGTGAAATAATGAGGCAGGGCTGAAGAAAACACAGGATTCAGAATTAAAGACTGTTTCTTTTCTTGGCTGAAATAATCAGAATTTCCAAATCTCTGAGCTTTGGTTTCAGAAAGCAATTATAATACCTTTGTTTCCTGTGGCATGGCTCAAACAATCAATGTTTATCATGGTGCTTTCTAAACTGTAGAGCTCTCAAAATTGTCCATTAAAACTTATATTTTTAAACATAAATATCATGGACAAGTGCTCAGGTACTATATTAAGAACATTTGCTCAGTTTCTTATATTCTGCTTAATATTCAGTGAGATATGCATTGAAAGGGGCTTGCTGAGGGGAGATAAAATATTGTCTGATGTTAGTTTGCCAATCTGAGCTGGGATTTCCTTTCTGAGCATCTGTAACTGTGGGTATACTTAGGATTCATTTCAAATGTCGGCAGAGTTGGCCTTTTCTGTGTAGGTTAATGAGGAGAAAATGTTCCTGGCTAGAAGGAGTGGTCACTGACCAATGTGCCCCTGTACACAGGTTTTGCTTTATATATGGGAAAATTCCCAATTCACAAAGGTCTTTTCCGTTTCCATCTGTTTCTTTTTACCCTCCAGGCTTCAGTGTTACCCAGCCTGGACAAGGAGTCAGGAAAATGGCTCCACTGTGGCTAAGACACTCTGTAACCACTACCCCTAGGACCCAAGAGAAGGTGAGGTTAGGCTGCTATGAGTCTTTGGCCTGGGAGTTCAACAAAAGCAACCCAAACCCAGTCTTCCCATAAGTAGAGAGTTAGAGAGAAAAAGTTCAGCCTGTAAGTGGCTTTGGGAAGGAAGGACATGCCAATTAAGTCCTGTGGGCAAAAATTCTGTGAAAAAGAAATCCTATACAAATATGACATTGAAGTCACCAGTCAGGGGTACGACTTCCTATTTAATTCTGAGATCTTATGTAGAAATCTGAATTTGACCTTTGGCGTTGGCAATCTCTGTAGCTGAGCTGCATATTAATGAAGAAAAGGTGAATAATTGCTTTAGGAACAGTACAGGCACGCTGTTGCGTCCTTGCTGCTGCAAGGTCCAGCACCACTCCACTCTCCACATGCGGTGCAGCAGCACAAGCAGTACATCAAACGTTACATGGCACCCCGTCACGCCTTCCAAAAGAAACACACGCCCATGAGGAATTGTCATTTCACCAGTAACAAAGCATAACAAAAAGCCGGCATGTGTACCATATCATGAGGTTGCAGTTTCGTTTCCAAACAAATCCTTCTCCAATGCCAGGCCCACTAGAGAAACTCTGACCCTCTTTTTCCCTGTCTTCAGAGGGGCCCCACGTTCTCTTGGCCTGGAATAGTACATAAGGCATCGGTCCTGTCCTTCCATAGTGGATAGAAAGAAAAGATGTTCCATAACAGACATTTCTGTTTTTAAGGAACTATTTAAGAAAGACTCCTTGTATAAAGATTTGCTATAAGGTGACATTGTTATAATTCAGTGTTGTCAAATGAGATGAAAACTTATTTCTCTGGTTCATAGTTTATTTTACCAAGCTCGGCATTTATTGGAGGAAAAAAAAGTGTTTTATTGGGAGATACTTTATTTCAAATGTAGATTTTTTTTTTTTACTTTTATGAGCTCTTCTTCCCTGTCTTGCTTTCCTTCCTTCCATTCTTTGCTGTTCGTTGTATATAAAGGTGTCACGCTGTTTCCTTACGTTATATTCATATTTAAGGGGAAGTGTCTTTTTTAACTTACTATTTGGCCTAGTATGGTAGGACTAAACTCTCCTTGACACCTCTTCTCTCCTATCTAAAACTTACACCTCCTCTCTTCAGACCAGCAGCTGGAGGAATGGTTATTTGAGTTCCTTCCCTTCTTTTTATTTTGCCTGAGAGCACAAAAAGCAGGGGCCTGCTGGCCATGGAGATGGGGCACCAGTTTTCAGATTGTTTTCTTCTGTAATGTCATTGCTAGTCCATTTCAGAACTCACTCCACTCAGTCAGGACTGTGTGCAATTTGTTGGGGATGGAGAATTAGTCTTTAGGTTCCTAAATTTCCAAATCTCTGGGTGAACCATTAGAAACTCTGCTGTTGGGCCGGCCCGGTGGCGCACTGCTACAGTGCGCCGCTTGGGAGCTCGGCAGCGCTCCCGCCGGGGGTTCGGATCCCACATACAGACCGGTTCCCGCTCACTGGCTGAGCGAGGTGCGGGCGCAACACCGAGGGTTGCGATCCTGTTGCCGGACACGAAAAAAGACAAAAAGGAAAAAAAAAAAAGAAACTCTGCTATTGATGGAGACAATAAGACCTAAGTATTTGTTTCTCCTAATCTCTCACCCTTTTCCTCCAGTAGCTTCGCCTGTTGTCCTCCCAGTCAGAAGAGAAGATAAAATAAGACGAGCAGAGCTCATCCATTTTGGGAAGGTGGGTCAGCACAGGGGGAGGAGAAAAAGGACAAGACAGGAAGAGGGAGGATCCAGAGGAAATTCCTATTTAATTTTTTAGGAAATTTGCCTTGGGTATTACTGCCTTTACTTTTCAGCCTTTCTTTTTCCTCTTTTTTTCTTCTTTCTTTTTCTGAAAATATGCAAAATAGCAAGTCCTGACTGTGCTTTTACTTCTGGAGATCCCCTGCAAAAGTGAGAAGGGATTCGTATTCTTGAAGGGCTGTGTCCACATTTTTCCCAGGTGGCCCGCCCATCCCTCCTTCTCCCTTCTTCCAAATTAGCGAATTAACAGTGGGAATTTTAGAAATCCCCTTCTACTCATTTGTCCTTCCTTGGATCTGCTTCCTGAAAAAGAGGTCACATTAATCTGTGACATTTTCTGATTTTTTTCCTGGCCCGCTTTTCAGTGGTTATAGGCATCTTCCTTTCTTGGTAGTATGCTACTCATGCAATAACTTTCATTGCTTTTTGTTTTGTTTTGCTTTAGGGAGTTTTACTTTTGGTGATGGAAGGGAGATCCTCTGATCCAGAGATTACTTCATCTTCTTATTCTAGAAGTTTCTGCTCAGATGCATCATGCAAATAGTCAACAGAGTGAAGCCACATTTACTTCTTACCCCACTATTTTAAATACAGCAGTGCCTCTTCGTCTTCTTCAGGACACAGCCAGGCTCTTTAGCATGGTGTATCGGGCCCCGCACCATCTGGCCCCTTCATTCCTCTCCAGGAGTCCTTCATTCTTAAACTTTACCCTCCAGCAACACTACACTGCACACCTTCTCATTCCATGCCTCCTTTGTACGTCTCTTTTTGTTGTTCCCTGTAACTGGAAAATGCTTTATCAACATTTTTCTCTTTTCTCCTTCCCTCTCAAAATACACTCAACAGATTTTCCCAGTATTCTCCATAGTTCCATCCTCCAGCCCACCCCTGACTCTCCAGGTCATGGCCTGTGCTCTCCTCTGACCTCTCTGGCATGTTTCTATCATCACATGTTACACTGTTATATTTTATCCTTTTGTATTATATATATATATATATATATATATATATATATATATGTAATTTGATATATATGTAATTATGTATATTATATCTTAAATTTGTATATGTAATTTGAAATATATTAATATATATGTAAATTTATCTATCTGTATTAAAATCAAAACAAAGGAGGAACATGAGTAATGTCATTCATCTGTATCTCTTCAACCTTTTTCCAAGTCCCCATTTTCAACACTGATTCAATTATCAGCTAAAATAACCTTTACATACTAACTTTATTACCTTTGACAAATGATTGCATTTTTCTGTGACTCGGTTTCCTTATCCATTAAGTGGAGGTAGTGAAAGCCTCTACTGCTTAGGGTCACTGAGAACTAAATGACTTATGAATATACTGTTAAGGGACGCCCCAACCCCTCCTGACCTTAACATATGCATTCTGCTTCTGTACAAATTGCTTGCTAAAATAAATGGGGGAATAAACAGAGTAGCATGGCCAATGCCATGT
>NW_007729066.1:336933-366488 GCF_000696425.1 Galeopterus variegatus | reverse complement strand
ATTATATATATATTATATATTATATATATAAATATATTATATATATTATATCTGTAATTCTGTCCATCTCCTCCACTAGCTGTTGACTCCTTGAAGCAGGAATACTTGTTTTTCTGAGTCAGAGCACAACATACAGTACATAGTATATAAAGAACACATTGGTTAAGTGAATGAAAATTAAACAAGAGAAGAGGCTTAGTTACTCCATGGGGTTTGGTTTACAGCAGACCTTGGAATCTTTCCACCAGTAAATAAACTAAGAATAAATAAATCTACTGTGGAATCTCTTGCCACTAGTTCTGTCACCATATTGTAGTGCCTTAAATAAGGAGAAGACATTTCTCATGGGCAGCCTGATCTAGTCCACTCCTCAATAAACAAAGACTATGAAATAAAAAACTTCAAAAGAAAAAACTGGTGCCAATAGCATTTGGTCTCTATGGTCTATATTTTTATTATATTTTTTCTCCCATAGTATTAAAGATGGTTCTGACAATTACCTTTGATCTCTTCTTTCAGCCAATGGCCTTTGAAAAGAAAAAAAAAGTAGTAAATGAAGGGAAACACAATTTTTAATATGTAAATAAAAATACTTATTTTACCAAAGAAATGGAGGAAAACAGCATTAATTTTTATACTCAGTTGATTACCCTAAATTCAATAGACTTGTTATTGCTAAACCCTCCCTTTAAAAGGCATCTAATCATATCTAACATTAAAAATGTCTTTTAATTGTTCAGAGCAAATAAAACGCTATTGGTAATTACTAATAGAAGTTTTATGAATATGGTTGGATTGCTTACAGAATTTAATTAAGCTTCAGATCCTCATGCACCCCTGCGGGCCTAATGAGCTGGAGCCTTTTCATCAAACATATCTCAGGGAATTTCTTGGGCAGAAACATCTTCGAAGAAATCAATGTGGAGGAAAGTGTCCAGAGGTATTTCTATTTTATTGCCCTTGAAAGTTTTAGCTGCACTTTTACCATGTTTGTTTATTACGTTTGCTTAAATGACAGTTGAGAAAAATGCCATTAAAATAACTTTCTAAATATCATACCTTTTATACCAAAGAAGAAGTGTGGTTGCAGCAGCTGACAATTATTTGTGAAATGTTTGTGCTGCTGACTTAGGATCTTTCTGTAAGTGAATGGACAAATACAACTGGGTACAGGGAAGTATTTAAAAGAAAAAAAAAGGAAATTAAATTAAGGCACTGCAGTAGGAAAATAATACCTCCCCCACCACCCACACCCTGGAGTTGTCAATGTCCTAATTACCAGAACCCATGAAAATGTTTTGTTACATGTCAAATTAAGGAATGAAGTTTGCAGTTGGGATTAAGATTGCTAAGTAGCTGACTTTAATATAAGAAGATTATCCTCTATTACATAGGTGGGCTTAATGTATTCACAAGAATTCTTAAATATTTTGGAAGAGGAAGAAGAGGTCAGAGTTATGGAGAGATTTGAACATGTTATGTTCCTGGCTTTAAAGATGGAGCAATGACCACCATTCAAAAAATGCAGATGGCCTCTAGAAGCTGAAGTAAGAGAAGAAATGGATTCACCGTTAGAGCCTCCAGAGAGGAACACAATCCTGCCAACACTTCGATTTTGACCCAGTGGAACTTCCCATCTACAGGACTGTAGTAAACGTGTTGTGTAGAAAACGTGTTATAGAAAACTAATACTGGTACATTCATACAATGTAACACTATACAGTCTTTAAAAATATTTTTAAAAGAATACCTGGTGATGTGGATAATATTTATGGTATATTGTTAGGCTAGAAAAGCAGATGATGACACACTATAAAATCAAATGGAAAAATATTTACAAACATTTTAAATAAAATCTGAAAGGTGTACTATAAAATGTTGTTCATAGTATTTATGGTTGCTGGAATTATTTTTTTCTTTCTTTTTCCGTATTTCTCAAGTTTCTTTTATAATCAGAAAAAAATAAAAATAAATATTGAACATGATTGATGTTAAAACTGGAGATAGGTTACTCTACTAATAGCATAGGAGATAAGCTTTTGTAGGTTAGCTTATGCTCAATTCTTACTTTATCAAATTTCTGCATCCTGAACACACTTAAAAAATTTAAGACAAACAAAATGTTAGTATCTGCTTTATCTTTAATTTTTTTTCTATGAACCACTTCTTGAAAACTAGGGCATAAGAAATTAGAAAATGTTTTTGACTTACAAAGATGAATATTTCAGTGATATTTATGTTGAAAGCGTCAGAATTAATGACAGGATAATAACTCTGTAGTGTCTAAGGCTAAAACCTCAGGTGAATGAACTTCCTTTTGTGGGTTCAACTGAATAATCCCTTTTATCTTTCCTTACAGGATTCAATAATGGCACCCACTACTGTTAAAAAAATCACTGCCTTGGGCCAGCCCCATGGCTCACTCAGGAGAGTGCGGCGCTGGCAGTGCCAAGACCATGGGTTCGGATCCTATATAGGGATGGCTGGTGCGCTCACTGGCTGAGCGTAGTGCGGACAACACCGTGCCAAGGGTTGCAATCCCCTTACCGGTCACACACAAAAAAAATCACTGCCTTCCTCTTACATGCTTCATGTATTTGATTTTCATTAGTGGTGGGTTTTGTTATGGCTCTTTATATTTGTAGAGAACATAACATAAAGGAAATTAAACCTCTGTAACAGGAAAAAACTCGGTGTTTAGTCAAATACTTTATTTGAAAAGTCAAGTGCATTTTTAAAAAGTAACTATGAAAAACTGCCAATATATAGTATAAAAACCTGGTTCCAAGACACAGTGCAGAATATGATTATTTAGTACTTGGGAAGCAGCAGACCATTGGGACCAATAGGGTAGGCTGAGGTAGCAGGTATGGCTGGGCTCAGACGATGGCTTCAGCTCTCAATGTCTCTGTGCTCCTGGTTCGTCACTTCCCCTTTTTGAGCCTACTTTGTAAAATGGAGAGTGACTATGCCAATCTCCTGAGGTTATTGTGAGAAGTAAAGGAAGCAAAGTGCCTTTCCTTGTGTACGTAATCAGTAAAAGGCGGCTATCATTATATCCAAATGCCCTTTCTACTGAGTACTGTTATCTGAACCACACAATTTACAAAGATTCTGTGACTGTTTGTGCTCGTACAATATGGTTAATTATTTTAAGGCATGTTTTCTTATTAAGTGTGAGAAAGTAATACGTATGCGAGAAGAAACCGATGTTGTACAGAGAGCTGACTGGCAGAAGTGACAGAAACTTCTAATTGATCTCTGTGTTTATGATAGTTTTCTATCATCTTATTTGAATGAGAATATGAACCTTCACTTGGTTTCTCCAAGATGCTTTATGTAGAGATGTAATTTCTTCATTCTACTGTGACAAAGTATAAAAAAGTACCAGGCTGTTTTTCAGGTACAAATCAGGAAAAGAAAAGCAACATAGTACCTTATTTTAGCCTCTGAGCTCTCCCAATTCCTTTGGTTAAATGTACAAAAAGCAGAAGACATTGGCAATTTAGTCTTTGATGAGTGGGTGTGGGAGTTATTACTGAAGAAGAAAATGAAACAAAAACAAGATCACCTTGCTGGAACTTACCTTCTCTACTCCATTTGCTTCATTATCACTATGAAGGATTTTTTTTTTTCCCCTTTTTTTTTTTCCCCTTTTTTCGTGTCCGGCAACGGATCGCAACCCTCAGTGTCGCGCCCATACCGGACCGGGACCGGCAACGGGATCGCAACCCTCGGTGTTGCGCCCAAACCTCGCTCAACCAGTGAGCAGGAACCGGTCTGTATGTGGGATCCGAACCCTCGGCAGGAGCGCTGCCGCGCTCCCAAGCGGTGCACTGTAGCAGTGCGCCACCGGCCGGCCCCACTATGAAGGATTTTTGATGTATGAATATGTTAAACTCAAGCCAGAGTATTAATTTGTGAGATAGAAACCATATCAAAGCCTTCAAATACTATTACAACAAAACCCAAAATATAAAATAGGCATGTGCTTCTCCCAAGACATTAAATCAGGAGGGACTAAAAGAGCCAGGTTACCCCTGAAAAATGAGGAATAAAAGATAACAAATACATATTTAAATTAGGTTTAGATAATCAGATGATGTAGTGTTGGCTTGCTAGTTGCATTTACCCCTTCTTGGAATAAATTCTTTATTAGACTGAATGTTGAGACTCTGGGGGACTTTGAGATATTCTTGAAAAATAAGTTTGGAGTGTCAATTTTGTACTAAATATAGGTATAAATAGCATTTCAATTTTAAAAGCAACCTGTTAAAAATTAAGCGTTATATGATTCAAGAAGTTTATAAGGTTTCACAATCATTCTTTTAACACAGAAATCTGTTTATTAAACCAAACAAAACAGAGAAAATTATACCAGCCCTCAATTTTTGAATTTTCATTTAAATAAGCAAACTCTAAATCCACACCTTAAAAGATGTTTTTGCATCTATGTATTTCCAAAATACTCATATTTCAATAAGATTTTCACATTATATTCACCAACAGTATCACAAAAGTTCTTTTTTTTTTGTTTGTTTTTTGTTTACATAACTGGAAGGAACAGTAATTCTAGAAACACTAGAAGAAAAAAGCATAGCAATGTCCACAGTTACAAGAAAAAGTGCACATTACTTGGTCACAATCACAGTCATTACTTGAAAAACTATATGTAACAAGTAGATAAGAAATATCACTAATGCCTTAAACTCATTGTCAAAAACTGAATGACATAAATTTTACATGAAATAAGGCAAATTCAGTAATATACAAAGAATTTGTAATCCAACCAAAGCTAAATAACAGAAAAAAATTGTACATGAAGCATGAACAAAGTACTTCTCCCTAAATATTTTAAAAATAGGCTTGCCTCAGTGCACAAAGAAACATCACGCGTGTATCCAACACTATAAAATAAGAAAGAAGGGTAAAGTATGGGGAATAGGAGGGAACAGTTCGTTGTAACTTGCAGCTGCATCCGCTGAGAGTTCTTTAAGTTATTTTTAGCTAAAAATGTAAATTATACAAATCATATCAGGAGATGTAATGGTCTTTTGGAAACTATTTCTGAAAGGGAAATGAAAAGAAATACACAGAAGAGTGCAAATTTTCAGATTGTCACTTGCAACCTCTTAACATTCAGTCATCTATATCCAACTGCTGCTGGAGGAATGCCTGTAAGACAGCAGCGGCAATCAGGAGTGAGCAGCTCTAAGAAACCAAGGTGAGATTTTTTTTTTTTCCCCAATGATATGTCTTTTTTAATATTAAAAAATTCTGTGGTGAAAACTGCTATGGTAAAGTTGCAGTGTTGAGCGGGGTTTTTGAGATCAGCATGAATGCAGAAATTCAGGCTTCTCTTGAAGTAGTTCCTGAAGTGACGATTTAAAGAACGTAGGCAAGGATTTTTCCAGCATTGTTATTTTGTAGAAAGAATTTGGAAAGAGGAGAAGGCAAAGGGATGTGGAAAAGGTACTTACAGTAATTTCTCAAAACAGTTTTCTTTTAGGACCTATGAAAAAGTTACCAAAGTAAAAATGACACTTCTGAATGAAAAACAAGTTTTCTTTTTATAAAAATTACATATTTTTTAAAATACAAGATCCTTTTCATTGTTGTTATATACTGTAGCAACAAGAAATTTGGATTTTTTTTTTTTTGCTAGATACTTCAGCTTTCAGTCCTATGAGTCAGTAGCAAATTCCACTAATATTTCAGTTGGATCTTGAACTAGATTTTTGTACCACAAACTTCTTCTGTTTTATTCCTTGAATTAAAAATATACAGCCTTTTTTGCCCCCCGGTATTTAGCTGACACACTAAGACAAAAAGCAATAGGCTGGACACATTAAAGAATCTCAAGTACTTCAGAGGTCAGAGTTCCTTTGAAGCACCTTAACACATCACTTTATGGATCAAGGACAGTTTGGTATAATGGAAGTATTTCTCTTAAAAGATTGTGCAGTAAGATCAGAAGAATCTCCGCTGGGAAATCAAAATGTCATTAGTGGAAACTGCAAATTTAGACCTCTGTGAACACAGCCATCATTTGACTCAGTTCTGTTGTAAAATGAGATTTTCCAGTTCATCTGCAGAACGCAATAAAAATGCAGCTGATTCTCGATATCCTGCAACAAGCTGTCTCACGGCATTGATTTCAGTTGGACTCAGCTGGGGTCGGGAACTTGAACTGCTGGAGGATCCTGAGCTAGTTGCCAATTGCCTCTTCATGCTGAGATCGGTGGGTCCTAGAAAAAATAATCACAAAATTAGATATGAATAATATTTGTTCTAGCACCTTCGATGCGAGCACTCAATAAATTACTGTTGAATTAATTCATGAGTTCTTTCATGAGAAGCCAGTGATATCTTTAATTAAATACATCTGCTCTCAGAAAGACTAAAGAGCGATATGATGCTGGATGAGTGGCTGGGGATTTCTCTTAGATGCCTTGTCTAACAATCATCTCTAACTATGGAGGGATAGTGAAGACTTTCTTTGAACACGTGCATTTTGGAAAATTCAATTTTAAGTCTGTCTTCTACATGTTGTAGAAGCTTCTCTGTAAGTAGCATAAATAGATGGGAATTATAAATATTTTTCATTTGCTGCATTTGCTAACAGATATCTTAGACCCCAGCAATTCAGGATTAAAAAAATTAGATAGTGATGCTAATGACTCTAGAATACAAATATCAATTTACAAAGATGGAAACTAAGGTCTGAGGGACTTCAGCGACATGTTTAGAGTTTGACAAATTTTAAGTGGCACAATACAAACTGAACTTGGGTATTTTTCATTTCAGGTTGATGTCGTCCAGTAGGTTGATTAGTATTAAAAAATGTGAACATATTATATTGAGGTTTGTTTTATAAGTGTGCAATAAGCAATTGATTAGTGCAAACAATACCACAGAGGAATTAGACAATTGGAATACTTTTAGTTTTAAGTACTGTCACCACTTTAGGTAAAGTCACTTCTTTTCTTGCACAAAAAATTTATGAACCAAGACCTTGTTTTCTTATATATATTTAAGCCAAATTTGGTAAGTCTGCCTTTTAACAACATGTTGTAAATTTTTATTTTAAAAAATTTGTAAATTTATTATAAAATCTTTAATTCAGATATTTGTGTTAAGAAGATACTTCCCATCAAATTATTAAATTCTTAACTTTCATTAAGCATTAGTTATAATTATTATTATTATTTTTGTCCTTTTTGTGACCGGCCACACTGCGCTCAGCCAGTGAGCGCTGTGAGCGCACCGGCCATCCCTATATAGGATCCGAACCTGCGGCGGGAGCGCTACTGCGCTCCCAGCGCCGAGTGCGCCACGGGCTCGGCCCAAGCATTAGTTATAATTATTAAATTTGCAGTGGGTATTGCATTTTAAGTCCTTGCACAATATATTACTAAGCACATACCTAAAGGCATGCTCCAAAACTATAATGATTCTACAATTTGAAAGTGTTCTAACAGATTTTTGCAAAAAGTGTATAACTATTCAGGTATTGGTATTTATTTTGTGAACTAAAACTAGGGATGTTATCCTTCTGGTTCTCCTTGGGGCATAACGCAGATAGGTCAAGACTCAATCCCCTCAATTCTCTACCCTGAAGGAGGCAGATGTCCCATGAGGGTAAAATAGCTTCACCTGGAATTTAATTGGAGCCGAAACAAAACTAGCACACAAGAACTCTGACATTTGAGAGAAACTTATTTCCACTTTTTCAGTGGCCTTTTAAAGCTTTGATTTTTTCTAGCGGGAGTTAGCCTCCATTTGTTTCAGTATTTACAAAACCATGATACTGTCATGCCAAGTAAACAGAAAGAGATATGGGATGTCACACTTGCAAAAAGGAATTACTGAACATATATTCAAGCAAATCATTAAAAGCATCTGGTTTATTTGGAAAGTTCTGAGTAAATTAAAAAGAAAAATAAATCATGACCAAATAGAGTCTCTGGACAAATCCACTTTAAATTTTTTTTTTTTTTTTTTTTTTTTTTTTAATATTCAAAGATGCATAGTACCAGCACAAATCGTTATAAAAGAAAATCGAAGGGATTTTCCTCTGAGCTATGTAGATACCTAGAGTCTGCCTGATTACCATTATTTTATAAGAAGATTCAACATTTTGTGATGGTTTGCTGCCAAGTCAAGTTGCTGATTGGCATCCTTAGCTGGAATTGAGAAAGGGTTGGGGCTAAGACTCCAGTTTTTTGGGAGGCGAGGGATTCTGTGATTTTACTCTAGTACTGTGATTTATAGACTACTGCCTACCTCTAGCTCAAGATTCTAAGTTTCCAAACCAAAACATGGCTTTACTTTCTTTCAGACTTGATTAGCATAGGTGAACTCTAGGTAGCTAATTTAGAGGCTATTCACACCTCTATGTTATTTATTGTTTTTTCTGGAAGAAAATTGACTTCATTATCTTGGTTTCTTTTGGATCTACAGGATCAAGATTGACTGTATAAATCAAAACAACAAAGAATCCTTATTGCTGAGTGTTTATTATTTCGAATCTTCAATGTTATGGGTTTTTCAGTGTTATGGCTTCAAGAGAAAATAATTTCAGTATCGAATGTGAAGGCAAGCATTCAGAAAACATGAGAAGGCCATGTTTGCCTAAGTACCTACATTTTTACCAAAGCGATGCAGATCTACTTTATGATCATTCTGAAAAGTTGAACAAGAGAGGAAAGATATTACATTCTAACATATGATGTCATTAGAAAAATTAAGACCCATATATCAAAACGAGATCTTGATTCCTTTTTTTTAAGGTTTGGGGTATATTTAAATAAATAAATATAAATAAATAAAATATAAATAAACATGTTTATTTATATAAATAAATTTTAGTTAAAAAATTTATATTTATAATTCTTCATTTTATTTTTTCAAATTAAATTACCAATTTACCATTTTCCCCCTACTTATGGTGCATTTTTGGTGCCTGTCTTAAATAGATTCATACTTGTGGTCATATTGTAGAACCAATTTTCCTCAGATAATAGGACCTTCTTAGAATAAATCTGTGTTTTGTTTTTAGCAGTGTAAATTCTCTTTGTAAAGATTATGACACACATTTTTATTAACTAAAAATTATACTGGGAACAAGAATGCAAGCCCCATAAAGGGAGGCACCTTTTGTGTCCTATTGGCATAAAGTAAGGCTCAGTAAATATCTGTGTAATGAATAGATGAGAAGTGCCAGATTCTTTCTACAGCCAAGACTAAAAAAAAATGGAGAATGAATTAATATAAATGGTGTCATTAACAGCACCCAATTATGGTTAAAGAAAACCACTTAGACATAGAACGTAATAGATTTAATGTAACTTATTCAAGTCAAGTTACTAATATATGGGAATATTATTACTATTATATTAATATATAATAAGAATATTATTATGTCATAAAAATCCTCATTCAAAACTGTGAAAAAAAAAATCTAAGTAGAATTGCTTTATTATGGCAATTTACATATGAATTGCTGCTGAGAAGAGAAAAATAGTTACTGCTCATTTCCTAAGTAATCATGTTTGTTTTACCACCAGATATTACAATGAGTCTTGAGTTGGGCATAAAATCAACCCTAGCTGCATGCAACCCTCTCCTACCTTCCTTTCTTTACCTAGTATTTCCATTCCCAAGTCATGGACTCTGAGATATTTAGCCAACTGGAAATCCATTTAACAATTTTAAATACGTGGGTAACTTTTGTAGATTTATGCTTTAATACAAGGGTTGGTAAATTTTTTAAACAAAGTTCCAGATAGTAAATATTTTAGGCATTGCAGGCCAAGAGGCAAAACTGAAGATATTATGTAAAACTCATGTAAACAGAGAGAAAACAAATTTCCACATAATTTTTATGGGCAAAATTTAAAACATAACTACAATTTAGGGGTTTTGTTGTTTTAATACAGATCTAGGAATGAGGTGAATGAAATTCTTCTTTGGAGTCTAATTTTGCTTAATTGTGGTTCAGAGTTACTGTTTCTTTCAACCAAAATCAATAGCATATGTTAATCTGTTAATTCAGATCTGTACTGCATTTCATCTTTGAAAATGTCCTTTTATGCAGATAGGTATTTCCAAATACATCAGGTCATAAGCATATAATTTTAATTGGGCTTATGCATCACTTAGAAATCATTTATAGAATTCTATTAGATTTTCCTCTTGATAGTTTTCTTTTAGCAGGTTGACACATTGCAGATTTATCACTTCCAACAGAAGGTTAAGCTGGAAGTTCCTCAACTGAACAGAAAAAAGGACTTTGAAATAAAGAAATTTACTTTTCATTGCCATGAGTGTACAAAAACACTGTTGGCCCTGGAGTATGTGCTCAGTAAATATAGCCACTACAGATTTGTGTGGAAATGGAGATTTCACTTCTTGTTTTAAACTTTTATAGTATGGGGAGTTTATCAAGCAATGTGCTATTACTTGTGATTCAAACAAGACTGTCCATCATCAAAATAACTTTACCACAGCATAAGTTGTTTTGCCTTGTAATTTTAGGTTGGATTCATCAAGAAACATTGCCAACCCTGCAGCAAAAACTTACTTCCATAAGCATTTCAGTATTTAATAATAGTGATTGAGGGAAGTTCTTGTTTAGAAAAATTTCAGTCTTATTAGCCTTGATCTGAAAAAACTTCCAATAAAACTTTACCAGTAAGCCATCAAACTGCTGTGCAGACCAGTCAGAATATTCAGATTCTATTTTTGACAAAATTTCATAGAACTGAAGATGGTTAAATTGATGAGAACAAAAGAAGGTTAAAGATGACACTACTATCTCAATAACACATGAAAGATTCAAATATTTTTCACAATGCACCTGCTAATAAGTTCTTCAAGGAATAACCATATGTCTTACATTTTAACAATCATAAATCTGTTCAAGTAACCCTCTTTGGGTTCTACACATCTTAGCAAATTCCATTTCAGATTGTACTGAATTTTTTCTCAACTTTGAAAATATTCTCAGGTACGGTTGTTCCATATGTACTATTCACAAAACTAATTTTTGGTCACTGCAAACTCATCATTGACTCCTTGAATAAACAACAACAGAGTAGTATCAATAACATCTCAGTTCCTCAAGAAGCAGGGACAACTACTTGAAATCAGTTGCCTTGTTTTTTCAGTAGACTGTTGGTATTGCCAGTATTGACCCTCAGAGCATTGTTCATGTCAAAATGCTAAGTCTTGCACAGGTGCAAATTCTTTGGGTGTGTTTCTTCAGCTGTTGCAATCAAATGCAATTTAGTAAACTTATATCAGAAAGTGAAGTGACTTTGCCTGGCTGGCTAACAAATGAGTCACTTGGAAACTTACTTTGGTTGCAGGCTCATTTTCATTTCTTATTTTTGTGATTGGATGTTTAATAAAGGTATTTATTGATATATTTTAGTACTTTTCTGCCAAAGGGTAAAAAAGAATTAACTATAAAACCTCAGCATATTAACTAAGTTAGCTAATGTATACATAAAGCATCCAGCACAATTCCAAATGTTAATTCCCTTCACCTGATGACTGAAAATTTGTCAATGGGCTAAAATATCATACTAAGTATACATTACTAGATTCAACATGCTAATGAGTTGCATTTATATTCACAAGTGTGATTGCACTATAGTTAACTTTTCTAATACTCTTCTTGATGATAGGATTACAATAGCATCATAAAATGAGCTGGGGTGCCTTCCCTTTTTTATTTATTTTCCCCTTTTAGACTTGTTTCTCTGAAATGAAGATTATCTGGTCCTTGAAGTTTTGATAAAACTTATTTGTAAAATCATCAGGGTCTGATATTTTTTAATGAGTAGGCTTCTACAACACTGATTCAATTTTTTTTAATAGTTATAGGTTCATTTGGAATATCTATTTCTTCTTAAGTCCATATTGTTTGACTATATTTTGTAAAGCATGATATAATATCTCCAAATTTCCAAGTGTACCGGCATAAAGGTATTAATATTTCATTATAATTTTATCTTTCACTTCTTTTTTTATCCTTATTATGTGTCCTTTCTTTTGATTCATCTTGCCAGATATTTTTAAAGTCCTTTCAAAGATTCTTTTTTGATTTTGCTCGTTTTCTCTACTGCTTCTTTGTTTTCTTTAATTTTTCCACTTATTTTCCTCTATTATCTTTGCATTTTCTCTGTTCTGTATTCATCTTCTTGAGTTAAATGATTAGCTCATGATTAACTTCCTATATTTTCTAATGTGTGTGCCAAAATACTACTTTAGTGCCATTTCATAAATTTACTATGTAGTGTTTTTATCTTCATTAATTATAAATACTTCTGAACGCAATGCCATCAGTATATTAATGATTCTTTGGTAGTTGCCATTTGTTTAGATGGTCAATATATCTGAAAGAATATGTATTATTAGGTATTCAGAGGTCAGGTTCTAGATATGGTCATTAAACTAAATTTTAACAATTTGTTTTCAAATCCAAATGTTTTTTTCTATCTGTTCATTTCTGAGAGAAGTGTGTTAAAAGTCTACGGCTATGATTGTGGACGTGTTAATTTCTTCTTGTAATTTTGTTAATATTTCATTTATTAATTTCGAGGCTGTGTTATTGGGGTGCACAGCATCTAGATGATTGTTACTTTCTGATGAACCATTCTCTTCATTGTTAGGTAATGAATCTTTAATGCCCCAAAGCTTTCGTCTTAAAGCCAATTATCGACATATTAGTAATACACACATGGACACACAAATTTTCTTTCAATACTTCTGTAAGATTATGTTTTGTGTGGGTCTCTTCTATCAGAAAAGAGCTACATTATTTATGCATGTGCCTGAGAATCTGTCTTTTAAAAGATAATAGAGTACAATAGAACAAGACATGAGATGTTACTATAAGACCTGGGATCACTCCATCTTCAGGGAACTTACCCTTTGATTAAGAGAAAAGACCAGATGCTAGAGTTCAGTGAGAACTGTTTGTCTCCTCTGTAGTCTATGTCAAACTAAAGTCATTTTTAACTCATTTAGGGCTTTCTGTTAACCTAGTATGATTGTGCTTTCAAGTCCTTAACCCCTCAGGGTCATTAAATGTACTCTTCTCTACTTAGTAAACACTGATTAGTCACCACTGAGTTGCCAAAGAATAGAGTCTTTTTCTATAAACTATGCAAGAAGTTGCTGAGATACATATTCTACAAATATTTAAGACACATAAAGCAAGATATATGTCATTGTCAAGGCCAGGTAGCTGTTGAAGGCATTATGCAAGGGAGAAAAGAGAAGCATATGAATCACACCCTAACCCCTCCAAAATTGTGAGTCTTCTTCCTAGCAAAACTAGAACCAAACATTGACAGCATTTACAGGTTGAATTAGATCTTCATTGTAATGTATTCCCAGTAATTTGAAGACAATTTTTACAGTTTAGAGTTTAATTTTAGTGGAAGATTCTTACACATTAAAAATAAACAAAGAAAACAAAAAGAAACAAATCTCTCACACATTTAAAAAAAAAAATCCGCTATTGTCCTGTGACAAATTTAGTTGAATTTCTAAATACTTCAAAACTCAAATTTCTTAGACCTACCTTTAAAAATCCTAAATTTTAAAATAAATTTTAAAACAAAGCACATTTATTTTAGTCAATAAAAGTGTTAAATGTCCCCTTCACCACATCTTCTTTCATTGTCTTTCATCTTCTTTACCCATTGTCTTTATCCATTTGTGTTTTATTTTCTACTCTAAATTCACCTTGTTAAAAAATAAAAAAAGAATACCAAAAAAGTTGCAGTTGAACATCTCAGCATGTTTGTTCTTATTGCGGTGAGTTAGCCACAGTCAGTTTAAAGAGAAGCAATTATCTGCCACTTCTTTCCTCTACTTGGGTTTGCTAATTTCCGGTACTCAGCTCTTTAAACAGCCTGAGTTTATTCAATACATGACCTTTCCACCCAAGCTTCAAATTCAGTATTTTCTAGAGACCAGACTAATCACTCTGATAAACCATAGAATGACCTAAAGTGTAAATCACTTTCCCAGCAGTCTTAGAAATTTATGAGGGGAAAGACTCTTGGTATGTTGTTTCCAGCCAGTTTTTACCTCATGGGAAAAGACACAAATATTACAGCAGAGAGAGGAAAGAATTACTTTTTGACTTCAATTGAATAAAACATACAGCACGAGTGCATAATGATTCATTATATTATTTGTATTTACATATTTATTTACATCCATGCATTTTTTTTTTCAAGTAACATAAAGCAATCCCTAAAACCAGAAAAAACAAAGTGTGCATTTATTATTCAGAGAAGCCCATCAGGTCAAAAATATCACAATTGCTTATATCATCAGGTTCTGCCTTCTCTGGCCACCATTTAAGTCTTTTGGGGGATTTCCAAGGAGTATTAAGAAGTGAAGTAAGCAAGGGCTGTGATTTCAGAATTCCCCTAGGAAAAACTAGATATTTGTTTTATATTTTTACACATTTATTTTGTACCATTTTTAAGGAGACAAAAAAATAACCATGTCACAATTTTTAAATGCCAGTTGTAAAATATATCTGCATATGTGTATTTATTCAATCTAGTTCCAGAAATATTTGAAGACACATCAAAGATGCAAATTAAACAAAATCTCTACCTGTGTTAGAACACTGATAACTCAAGTAAATAGTAAAAACCTACTTATGAATTTGGACTTAAACACAGGTTTTATTTCCACATGATGAAATCTCATTTGATATACAGATAAAAAAATGCAATACTCAGTGATAAGATCATAAGACTAGCAAATGGAAAGACTGGGTTCAAGTTCGAATGCAAAAACTTCCTAGCTGTGTGAATTTGGGCAAATCATTTACTCTCCCTGAGACAGTGTGGCAGTAAACTGTGAATAATGCAATTTCCCTTGTCTATTTGTCAGATTGTTGAAGTAAGGGAAATGAAATTAAATTATGAATTTTAAATAGCCCAATAAAAGTGAGGTCATATTCTTAACTAGGATACTATCTTTGCTTTAGCTTCTCAGCAATAATAAAGAATTCAGGGGTTATTTATGCTAAAGTTGAAGGATTTATTCAAGTTTATATGACCCATTGTTATATATATATATATATATATATATAATTGGCTCAAACAATTATGGAGACTGAGTAGTCCCAAGATCTGAAGATCTACAATAAGCAAGCTGAAAAGCTGGAGACCCAGGACAGCCAATGGTGTAGTTATAATCTGATGTGGAAGGTTTGAGAACCAAGAGAGTGGATAGTATAATTTCCAGTCCAAAAGCCAGCAGACTCAAGGCCCAAGAACAGCTGATATTTCAGTTTTAATGTTTTGCAATAACTACCTAAGATAGGTTCACTATAAGACAGATGCCTGTTACAAAAATAAAGATTTAATTGGAGTTTCCTTTTGTTCTATATGCTCAATGGCAATATAAATTATTTTAATTTTCTGAGTATTGAACACACACACACATTTATTCCACAGTGATTAGACTTAGCAGTTCATTCCACAGTGATTCAAAAATTTAATAGAACAATAATTATAACAAAAACACTGATGGCTCATGAAGCAAGACGTGTGAATTAGTAAAGTACTAACCTCTCTGGAATTGAAATTACTATTAATTAAACATCAAATTGATATTTAATAACTGTAATGTCATACAATATTACAGTAATATTGTAAAAATCCGATACTGACTCTCACCTTGGTCATTATTATGTTGGAAAATATTTTTTTAGTAAAAACTCTTTAAGTAAAAATGAAATAGGTAATTTGTCTGACTGGCTGTTTTAAAGCACAAATTTAGAGAATTTTATTCTTTTTAGCACTTTTCCAGTATTCCATCACTATCAATAACCTAAGAAATGTGTAAGTACCTACAACATATCATTTCTATTCATGTGTTTTAAATCTCTCAAAGTTCACTATAAGTAGATAGTAATTATGGAAATTATTTTATAAGATATATTTATAGTATCCCAGACATGAGTTTATATAAGTTATATATTTATAGACAAAGTACACATGAGATGCTTTAGTCTCATCAATTTGTTTTTAAAATTCCCAGAGATAATCCTATGTGTTACTTTTTGCCAAAAAAGAGTCAGCACATTTTAATCAATTTATATTTTAAGAAGGTGATTAAATGGTATACAGCCAAGATAATTTTAATACTTGTTGCCTTGGAAGTGGAGCGAGTGGAGTTGGTGGATCCTGCTGTCTCTGGAGCATTCTTTTTGCTCTTAGAGTATAATAATTTAAGGTTAAGAGGAGGAAAACAAACCTTAACTTTGTGAAAAAATAAATAATATGAAATTTAGCAAATAGTAGACTATAATTAAATTGAATCATTAAACTGAAGTGAAGGTCAGCAAGCATGGCTATTCTGCATGTTTGAAAAGAATATCCACATTCGATTTACAATTATCCACAACCATGAAGGAAACTGCGACTCATGGGAAATACACAGTATTTATGCGGAAAGAGCTTCTCCTTTTATCGTTAGTCAATAAACCTTGGAAATAAAAATAAAGATGTAAGAAACATAAAATATTAAGAAACAGTATTTGGAGATAGAGTGCATGTGTCTGCCTTCCCTCAATGATTTTTTTATCAAATATTTACATTGTTTTATCAAACATCAAGAGATTTAAAAGTTAAGCACAATCATTTCTATGAACCTAGACAAAATAGTGTCTTGTATGTGAAGGAAGATAGGATTGATGGATTTCCATTAATGTTAATGGTCTCATCCCAGCTTCTCAATTTTGTTATTAAGTATCTTTGAAAACAAATTAATATTCTACAAAAATTAGGAGAAATCATGGGAGCAGACCATGCTTGGACAGAGTAGCAGGAGAGGAACAGCCCATAGAGGATGAGGGTATGGAAGAGGTTAGTATATTATAAATATACAAAACATATGTTGGCTTTGAATGAACATAAGGGAAATAAACATAGTATGACCTTTTTCACAGTTATGGATAATCTGTGTTCATAAATATGTTTTCAGGAACAAAGTATAAAGAAAACACAACTAACCCTATAATATTGTCCCAAAGGACAATAAAAAGACAGTAACTTATACTGCTAGAAATAGGAACCAGAAAAAATTTCCTAAATTCAGAGTTGTGTACAAGCTACTTTTAGATCCATTCAAAGCACTCAAGAGGGTTATATTCTCTAATGGATTTAAATTACCAGAAATAATTTATTTCTCCCTGTGGCCATTTAGATATTGGCCAGAATGTTAGTCACCGCACATTTAATTTTGTAATTATTTGTTATTTCTGAACTCAAGTGAGTGAACCAAATAGCATCTCAGGAGATAAAACGTGGGCTGGGTAGACTCACATTCAAATGTGTATACTTCCACTAGTTCTAGCAATTGTATGGGGATAGGAGGAAGGCTTGCAGAAAAAGCATTTTTTATGCTAGTCAAGAACCAAATACCATTTACAATTGCTGTGTGTCTTGAAATCAGAAGGAAATATTAACATTATAATTGCAGTCATGCTTGAAAATTAAAAATTTGAACATGAAAGAAAAAAGGAATAAGGCATATCTGGTGTTACTACCCTCTTGGAGTGATTCAAGCAGAGAGGCCCAAGATCTCTAGTGAGGGTAAGCAAGCAGCCTGGTACTTATTTCTGGAAAATTCATCAGTACATGAGCCCAGGAAAGAGGAATATGAACAATGGCTAATTCAACTTCCATCTAGAGAGTGAGATTTCTGACTTCCTAGAAAAGCAGAACATTCTGAATTCCCTAGGAGAGCTCCTTCCTGAGTAGCAGAGGGCTGGTGAGGCCAGTAAAATTCAACTGGTTTGTTCAGATAGATCCCCAGAGAATATGTCAAAGTTCGAAGGAGATTGTGTAAAGAAAACAACCTAAGCCAATCATAATGAGCTCATGTCACCTGAAAAGCTCCTGAACACCCTACCAGCAGGCCCAAGAAGGAAGGCCCCAGAATACTAATGGGGTCTTCTTTTCAGGCCTTTCCTTCAGTGAGTAGGCATAACATAAAATTCTCAAGAGGATCTTAAGAGTACATAAAGATCCATTTTACTGTACAGTAAGAAACAGGCTTTTTGGAAGCTGCTGCCAGAAAAGCCTGATCAATGCTGAACTGTAAAACCAATTACAAGTGCTGGGTTGTCCAGGGAAAACACAGGGCCACCCACCTTGATTTTCAGAGTCTTTCTCTGAGGCTCTCTGATCTATAGAAACCCAGTGACAGATTTGAGGGCTCAAGCACCTTTTTCATATATTTTTTTCAATTTTCAAACAAATGATTAACATAATTTTCAATCATTAAAATTTACAAATAAGCATCATCTCTCTGAATCTCTATGTTTCTCAATACACATTTGTATAAATAATTCACAATCTCAGTTGAATTCTAGGTTATTATTATACCATAAGTGGAAAAGCTAGAAACACAGAATGAACTCAATGTCAAAAATGTGGTTACATTTCAAATATCTTAGGGTTGCTTTCCCTAAACTTCACACAATTTCAAATTCTGTCACAATTACATTATTTTAAAATGTGTTTTGTATCTAGTTTTGAAGTAATCCCAGCCTACACCAAAGAGGTTTTCAATACCTCTGTTACAACTTATATAGGGGATTAGATCTTCTCAGAACCCTAAAATAACTGAAAGTTACTGAAAAGCTGGGCAGTTTGAATTAAAAGCATTACTATTTAAGAATTACCATTTAAATTCCCATAAGTTGTTTATTGATCCTATTTATTTCATTTAGGAGTGAATGATATACATACATAAGTAAATGCAAGTAACCTGATAGAATAAATATAGAAAAGGTTTTCTGCAATAACAAAAATACCCAAAGGCCAATATGATAATGTGAAAATCAGAAAAGAAGAGGCCCTAGAATCAATACTGTCTAATAGAAATTTCTGTGATGATGGAATTGTTTCTCTGTGCCATTCAACACACTAGCCACTTGCCACTTTGGCTATTGAACACTTGAAATGGGTCTCAGTGCAATGGAGGAACCGAGACTTAAATGTCATTCAATTTTAATTAATTTCAATTTTAATGGCCACATGTGGCTAGTGGCTATCATATTGGATAGCAAAGACCTAGAGAAACTTATATCTGAAAGAAAGAGAAAATAATCAAAATTAGCCTACAAATGAGTAGGGTTTAAAGTAGGAAAATATCCTGATTTAGTCATGTCATCAAAGGAACATATATGGAAGAACTGAAGGTTGGACACAGCGATGGAAAAACTTCTAGATACATTATTTTATAAATAAGTTTTCACTATGTGTTGTAGAATGTGTTTTGACAACTTACTCAGGTTTAATTAGAACTCTACTGAGATATAATAACTGCATAATCCCAATTACGTTGACTTCGATGAGATCACACAGTCATCTTTTTCATATAATATATTATCATCAAGCAGAACTTTCCATTGAATAAAGGGAATACAAATTCACCACAGGAAATTGCTTAGTTTCTGTAAATCACTTATAGGCTCTACTATATAAAATCATCATACATGATGGACCTTATGTATTTTTCCCAGTACAGAAACATCCAGCTGTTCTCCTAAAGCAGGGTGACAATGGTCCCCTCCCTGCTATCTGCACTACTTCTTTGAATGTGGCCAAAGAGCCAGAACAAGTTATTAAGAGTGTCAAGTAAAGAGAAAAAGTACACCTTTCCAGGTCCCTGAATAACTATGGTAAATATTTCTTTCCTGAATCAAGGGCTTAAGCTGAATAGATTTAAAAGCAGAATTTATGTGAGTATTTCAAAATATTTTTCTGAAATGTTTGATATGAAACATTTCTCTTCTTCCACTATTATGATCTTCAGCGTAGTAAGAGAAAAAGAGAGCAAATGTTAAGAAGATATCCTCAGCTTCAACTGATAATTTCCGTGCTCCACTGGATTTAGTCATGATCTCCAAAGAGGCAAAACATTCTGTTGGAACAATATCTTTCACTCACTCATTCATGTATCCATTTGGTATTCATTGAGCACTAATATAAGCCAGTTACTTATGAGCACTGGTGATATGACAACTTAAAAATGTCACCTCACCTGCCCTCAAACAGTTCATAGGCTAGCATTGAAAAGAGCTCATAACAGGCAGGTTAAATAATAAGAGATATGCTTAGGGTGTCATGGGAACACATAGGAAGAAAACTTAGCCAGGAAATGAGGGCACGATAAAAAGAGAGAACCCCAGAGACAGGCAATAGTACGTGTGGGGATGAAGAGTTTATTTTAAATAATTAAATATAAGGTTTCTTGGGGTGTCTAGATCAAGCTACCTGGGAGAGAAATGGATATAAAATTTGAATCTCAAGGGGAAACATCGGCAGATATGTAGATCTGGGAGTAATTTGCATGTGAAATCATAAGAGTTAGTGAGCTCTCTCTTGGGCCATGTGCAGAACAAGAGGATTAAAGGGCCAAGGGTGAGATGCTAGGAGAATCACAGCATGGTAGGGCATGAGTAGAAAAGAAAAGCCTGGAAAAACAGAAGGAGAAGAATTATCTGAGGTGTAGCAGGTGACATGAGAGTGCATTATTATAGATGCCAGGGGGTGAATGTTTTAAGGCTCTTATCATCAACAGATTCAAATATGCCCACCACATATGGTAAAATAAAGTGCAAAAAAAACATCTTTAGTTTGGTAATAAGTGGAGTCACTGATAAACGTAACCACAGCACCTTCAGCAAAATGATGGGGACAAACTGGTTATAGTGGATTACAGGTGAAAAGTGAAGAGGGTGAATACATAAGAATCAAATTTCTTTTGAAAATTTCAGATGAGAAGTGATGTTTGAGTATGTTGATGCCTAGCCCTATCCTGATACAAAGCCAGTCACACTATTGTGTGATGGTGAATATTACGGTCAAGCTTTCTTTGACTCATAGGCCCTAATCCAAAGAATCTTGAAAACCAACAATTCTCAATATTAGTGAAGAGTAAGGAAGATAAAGGACGTAAAGATTTGGGCAAACTAGAAATTGCCATACAAATGTTAGTTATTATGGTCATTATTACTACAATTTGGTCTTGTTAGATTTGGGTTTGTGTTTCAGCCCAGTTTATATCAGATTTGAAAAACAAATTGAAAAGTCTGCCACATGGAGTTTGTGGAGAGGAAACAGCAATAGTTAACTTATGCATTATGCATATAATTTAGACTCAAGAGATCCAGTGGATAACTGCAGTGAATCACAATTGCCCTCTTTAGGCAACTCAATGTGAACTTCCTGATAGAAATAAAGCATTCCAAAGTCCTATGTAAATGGATGTGATAATAACAGGAGGATTGGCTGCCTGCTTGCTTCTCATTTCAATTGGATAATTTGAATAAATTCTTTATACAAATTGTAACTGCTGTCATTTGGTAATACTCCAACTTGAAAATATGGAGTGTTGGGTGCAGACCCTTGCCAACTCTAGACAAATGGAGGTTGACTAATGAAGGATTTGAAGGGCACCTTGGCACTGTCAGTAGATAGAATCTTTCCTTGCTATAAAGTCTCCAACATAGGCAAGATTTTCCTATTGCAATTATATTCAGAATCAAGCAGAAGTTTATAAACTCTACAACTGCTGCAGACCCATTAACTGGTGAGTCACCTGGAGCCTTCCTCTTTAACCCACAGAATCCCCAAGTTTGGTTTAATCGTTCTTCATCATACTTCCAGTTTCTCCAGCTAATGGTCTGAATTCTGATTGTTCATCTGTTCTATAAATTAATTCAGATGTGTAGCTAGTTCCACTTGGTGTCTTGGAAGTTGACACTTCCATTCACACTTTTCAAATCTCTACAAATGCTGAAATCAAAAATTCTCAACCTTAGATTAACTAGGATTGTCAGCCATCAGCTATGATGTTGGCTTCTGATATAATGCTAATCTTCTGTTATGTCCTTGTTAGCTCTCAAGATTATGCATATGTATGTAGTTTCTTTCTCCAAAGCTCCAAATCTGTTACAGGGAATGACTATTTTAATGTCTTAATGATGAAGAAATAATACATAAGATAATGCCATTTTTAAAAGTCAGAATAATTGGAATTACAGAATTAAACAAGTCCTCAAATAAAGAAAATTTGAGGCCTTAATCAATCTATCTAGTTGCCTTTCTGTGATTAAAACAAAATAAAACCAAACAAAACCAAAACAGCAGTAGGCAGTACCTATGTTACAGGTAGTATGTATTCTTGGAGGGAAAAAAAAGGTATTTAGAGCTCCTTTATAACATGGAATTAACCATTTTCCTTGTTACCTTTACCATTGCTAGAGTCCTTTCTCAAATGTACACTAGAGAAATTCTCTTTAAGTCTGAAGCTGTATTTGCCAAGACTATTATTTTGCTGTTTTTGTTTGTTTTTAAACTCAGTTACACTCAGTCCAAAGCTATTGCTCAAAGAAAGTCATGTCATTTTGAACTTGATGCATGCCGTACTGGTTAGTCTGCTACTTCTGTTTCTTCTCAGTGGTACACTGACAGTCTGAACTGTTTGAAGTTGTCCTTTGCTGTGTCTTAAGAGATCTTTATCTCATCATTCAAAAGCCAAAGGTTGTGTTATTCACTAAACATACAAAAAATCAATATCTGTGGTCTTGAGCAAGTCACCTAAATTTCCATACCTGTTTCTTTTTTTATAGCTTTTAAAAACAGAAGAGGTTGCTATGATTTCTTAATTCCTTTTTAGGTTCTATCATTCTATGATAGTGAGGTTTTTTGGGTAGAGACTTATAGACAGGTTGACCTCAACATGGTATTACAGTATCTGCATTCAAACTACAATTTTATAAAACTTGCTTTCTAACCACTTCTATGGCTGTGTACATGGAATCGATACCAGACTTTCTACATGGATTTTGAGCATCACTGAACAGTACGATTGAGGAATGGATACAAATTTAGTGTGAATGTGTGTGTGTGTGTGTGTGTGTGTGTGTGTGTGTGTACTCTGGTACATGCTTCAAAGGACAAATTCAGGATGCTATAAGAATCTATGACTATACCTGACAGACTTACAATTCTGGTTGTAAAGGCTGAGCAATAAATGGTAGATGGTGGGGGGGATAAATCAAAGAAAATTTAAGTTGGGGGATCTTGAGGATGAAAGGGTTGAATAATATAATTTCCCTGAGAAAAATGAGAGTCCACAGAAGAGTTTTAGATAGGAAGGTGACGTGATCAGATTTGCTTAAAAATTACTTTAGTCCCTCTGTGGACAATGGGTTGAAAGGCAAGAAAGACTTTGGTATCCCTCCTCCTTAGTAATGCATAAGAACATTTTACTTTCAGGACCCAAAGTGCTTTCTTTTCTTCTTAAAAAACTTTTTAAAGATATTCTCACTTGTCTTCATCCTTCTCCTTCTTTGTATATATTATTCTTCTCATGAGAGCTCTCTGTCTTTTGCATGGAAAATCAACACCTCTCTGACTTGCTAAACAAATCAAAGAATGAAAGCAGGGCATAAGACTTATGCAGTCCCTTAGCACTTTGTGCTCAGAAGAGTCACATGCTTGGTTTAATGATATGTTGTCAACAACTTAAAATTTTTAATTTTTAAACAAATGGCTCCACGTTTTCATTTTGCATTGGTTCCCCAAATTTATTTAGCCATTTATGGAACAAAGTTAAATTATTTTGGTTATATAGGAGTAGAAGTCAAGAATAATCAATTTGTTCTAGTCTTCTGTATATCATGTACATGTCCAAAGCTTTGCTGATTTCTCTTCATTTTCTGCACCACAACCACATAACCCAAATTATCATTATCTTTTTCTGATATCACAGAAATAAATATTGGGCAAAATAGATTTTAAAGCCAAAAAATGTTATTAGAAATAAAGAAAGATATTTTACAATGATAAAAGACTCAACCCATCCAGAAGTTATAGTGGTATAAATATATATGCACCTGACAACAGAGTTCAAAAATAAATGAAGCAAAAAACTGTCAGAATTAAAGGCAAAAGTAGACAATTCAATACTTATAGTTGGGGACTTCAATACCTTCTTCAATAACGGATATAAACATTAAGCAGAAGACCAACAAGAAAATAGAAAATTTGAATGACACTGTAAACCAATTAGACCTCATACACATTTATAAAACAAACACTTCTCCACCAACAGCAAAATACATATTCTTCCGAAGTACACATGGAGCATTCTCTAGAACATACTATAATCTGGGTCATAAAACAAGCATAATAAACTTAAAAGGATTGAAATTATATGAAGTATGTTGTTTGACCACAATGGAGTAACATTAGAAATGAATAACAGTAAGAAATTTGTGAAATTCATAAATATGTCAAAACTAAATAACATACTCCTAATAACCATTGTATTAAAGAAGAAATGACAAATGAAATCAGAAAATATTCTAAGGTGGATAAAAATTAAAACACAACACACCAAGACTTATGAGATGGATATAAAACAGTACTTAGAAGGAAATTTATAGCTGTAAATGTCTATATTTGAAGAAAAATAAAGACTTCAAACAATCTAACTATCCAGATTAAAACACTGGAAAATAAGAGCAAACTAAATCTATTGTAAACAAAATGAAGGAAATAATAAAGATTTTTGCAAAAATAAATGAAATAGAGAATAGAGAAAAATCAATGAAGCCAAAATCTTGTCTTTGAAACATCAACAAAATTGATGAGCCCTTACCTAGACTGACCAAGAAGAAAGGAACACTCAAATTACTAGAATCAGAAATGAAAGAGGGGACATCACTATTGACCCTACAAAATTAAAAGGATGAACAATTGTGTCATAAATTAGACAGTTTAGATAAAATGGGCAACTTCCTAAAAATACCCAAACTACCTAAACTGATTCAAGAAAAAATAGGCAATATTATAAGTAGACCTTGAGTTAGTGATCAAAGACTGAGCAGAAAAGAAAAGCTCAGGCCCAGATGGCATCACTGCTGAAATCTAGCAACATTTAAAAAATTAATACCAATACTTTATAAACACTTCCAGAAAAAGAAAGAGGACAGGATACTTTTCAAGTCATTTGATGAGGACTGTGTCATCCTGACACCAAACCAGACAAAGACATTACAAGGAAAGAAAACTACAGAGCAATATTTTTTATGAATATGGACACGAAAATCCTCAACAAAATATTAGCAAACTGAATCCAGCAACATATAAAAATCCTTGAGGAAGTGGGATTTATCCCAGGAATGCAAGATTGATTTAACATCAAAAATTAATGCAATGCATCATATATCATAAAGGACAAAAACATCTGATAATCTCAAAAGATGCAGGAAATGCGCCTGTTGAAATATAACAACCCTCCAGGATAAAAAATACCAAACAAACTAAGAATAGGAAGAAACTTCCTCAATCTAATAAAAGGCATCTATAAAAAAACCACAGCAAGCATTATACTTAATGGTGAAAGACTGAATGAATTATCCCTAAAATCAAGAACAAGATAAGGATGTTTTTTCATTATCATTATTCCTACTCAACATTTAACTGAAGGTCCTAGCCAGGGAAACTAGGCAAGAAGAATAATTAAATGTCCTCCAGACTCGAAAGGAAGAAGTAAAACTATTTCTATTCATAAATGGCATTATCTCATACATAGGAAATCCTAAGAATACACTTAAAAGGTAATGCACTACTAAATGAGCTAAGCAAGGTTGCAGGATACAACATCAGCATACAAAAATTAATTGTATTCCTATAAACTTGCAATAAACAATTCAAAAATGAGATTAAGGAAAACATTCCATTTACAATAGCATCGACAAAGTGAAATAGCACTAAAATTAACAAAAGAAGTGAAAAGCTTGTTCTGTAAATACTACAAGACACAGTTGAAGGAAATCTTAAAAGATTAAAATATATGGAAAGAAATTCCATGTTCAGTCTGGTATTTCCTCAAAATGTTAAACAAGAGATACCATATGTATGAACAAGCACTTTACCCTGAAGTATATACTCAAGAGTTTTAAAAACATATGTACTCACAAACTTATACATAAATGTTTATGGCAGCATTATTAATAGTAACTCTAAAAGTGGCAAAAACCTAAAAGTGGCAAAAACCCAAGTGCCCATCACTGATAAATGGCTAAAGAAAATATGGCACATCCAAAAAATGGAATATTATTTGGCAATTAGAAGAATGAAGTATTGATACGTTACAACCTAGATGAAACTTGAAAACATCATATTAAGTAAAAGAAGCCAAACACAAAAGACTACATATTATTATATGATCTGTTCATTTATATGTAAAGTCCAGAATAGCAGAGTATGGAGACAGAAAGCAGATTAGTGATTACTAGGAACTAGCACTTATTTCAGTGCTTAGTTCCACATTCACCAAGATCATTAGGTCAGTGGTTTAGAATGTGACCTCTGATGTCAGAATGCCTGTGTTCAAATTCTGGCTTCTCCCTTTACTAGAGGAAGAACTTTGGACAAAATAGGATTCTACTATGTTAGAAAGATATGAAATGGTATCTCTAGACATTTTTTTTCAAAGTGAGGAAAAATTCAATTTTATAAAAAAGTCCCTGCAAATTGCAGAGCATACCTCATTGGACTGTGTGAGAATTAATGAAGACTACACTGAAACGACATAAGTAAGTGGTAGTTCAGTAAGTGATAGTTATTGTTATTGGTTGATGTTAAATAAATTCATAATTTAATAAGAAAATGATTTTCTCTTTATCTAGAGGACAAAAAAGTTTATGTCAATAAAATCTTTAGTGAAGAAACATTTTTTCCAAAATTTTGTGATTTGGTGCCTAAGTTCTTATGTAAATTAGGAAAAAGAAGTGTTTCTAGAGTTATAGGCTAAAATAATTCTCAACTTTTGCCTGTATTTTCCTCTTGTCTTGAACTTGGTCTTTCCTGCTCATCTGCTGTCCAAGTAAAAAGAAGACTTACAAAAAGCAGAGAAGGCTCGCTAGCATTTGAAAAACTGAACATACACCTGAAACTTAATTTCTTTCCAAATTAAGCTTCTTTCCTTTTTCCCTTCCATCTGAGGCACCATTCTTTTGAGCTGGGAGGCAATTGATGTAGACTAAAGCTCAGCAATCCTGTCCTTAGAGGATCTTTAATTTTAAGGCAGTCCAAAGAGCCCTAGCTTACCAGAAGAATTACTCCTGAATGCACTTGGAGCATATTTCCAGTGTTGTAAAGGTAAGTGATTTCTGAGAGTATACTCATTTCACCCTAATAATGTAATTTGTCCCAAAATATAATAAACACCCACCAAGACTAATTCAAATTTTCAGATTTAACTTGGTCTTTGTTTCCAGGCATTTTCAGTGGAAAGAGATAGAAAATATTCTTCTAAAAAAATACAAGTTCCCACTGCTACTACCAATTCAATTACAAGACTGTGAAGTTTTTGCTTAAACTGATTGATTTTATGTCTGTATCTACTTTGCCCCCTGCTGAAAATCTAAGCTTGCACTGACACCAACATAATTGCAAATTTGCTTTAAACCACAATTTCTGGTCAACAGTCTCAAAATAATTATATGATTACTGAAGACAGTTTTAAGTTTTATCACTGACTTGAATGCTTGTAGAGTTAAAGTATGATTTCTTAAATCATTTGGAAAAGTTCCTTTCTGTGAGGATATGCCAACAATGCATTAAAGAGTTACAATTCATTTGTAACATTTTTCTTTCCATTTTAGAGATCCTTAAAAACAATTTCATAATTATGTAAATATGTACATTGTCCAAAGTGAAATTTATAAAACAATATAAAAATCATATCTATTCAGAGATTTCTAGCTTCTATCCCTGTCCCTTAAATTGTTCTCCCCGCACTTCCAACTCTATGAAAAAAATTTGTAAACCATGGTTTATAAAAATCATATCTATTCAGAGATTTCTAGCTTCTATCCCTGTCCCTTAAATTGTTCTCCCCCCACTTCCAACTCTATGAAAAAAATTTGTAAACCATGGTTTATACTTCCTTCTATATTAATTCTTCTTTCATGAATGTTAGCATCCTATAAGTATTTTTTGCCACTTGGAGATCACTACATAATATTATCTAAAGATATTTCCCATTATTTTTTATAGCTGCAAATTACTCTGTTTGGATGCACTATATTTTAATCAACCAACCATCTATTGATGGACATTTTTATTGGTAAGACTTTTTTATTCCCATTTACAAATAACACTGCAATGATTAGCCTTGTGCGTATGTCTTTTTGTACATTTACCAGTGTGCCTTTGATATAGATTCCTAACAGAGAGATTGCTGGGTCAAATGGTAAGCGCAAATTTAATTTGGTTAATATTGTCAAATTCCACTCCACTTTTTGCATTTGTACAAGAAATGCATCAAAGTACCTGTTTCTCCACAGTTCTGTCAAGAAATATTCTGTTACATTTGGATTTTTGCTGATTTGATTATGAGAAGCTGCATTTCTCACATTAGGAGTGAATGAGGTTGAGTAACTTTACATATATTTAAGGGACATTACACTGCCTTTCCTGGAAATTGTGTTGATATATCTTGCCTTTTAAATATGATTTGGGGCATGTTTCTTCTTTGTTTTTAGAAGAATTTTATGTACTAGTCTATCAACCATTCTTAGTATAGGTGGCTAATAATTTTTCCAGTTTATCATTTATCCTTTTACTTTGCTTATGGAGTTTTCTGTCATGCAAAAGTTGAGTGTGTGTGTGTGTGTGTGTGTGTGTGTGTGTGTGTGTGTAATAAAACATTTTTTTTCCCTGGAATGGTTTAAGACTAGTCAGGAAAGTTTTTCTTGAACTCGGTTATAAGAATTCACCCATGTATTTTTTTCCTAAAACACGTATGGCTTTATATTAAACCTTTAAATCTCTGACTCATTTAGAATTCATCCTTTTTAAAATTTACCATCCTTCCTAAAAATTTACCAAACTTTAGTCAGTACGAGTTGGCTCTAGCACAACACTCTGCCAATAGACTGTGCCACTATCATCCGCAAACGACTGTCTAGAAAGCCATGCATTGCGTACATGTTCTGTTTCACTTTGTATATTCTTAGTTATGCCTGTGTATGTTTCATCAGGTCAGTAAAGTTCCTGGTGCCTCAAATTTTCCAAATCAAAAACGTCTTTGAACATTCATAAAATGTTTCTTTCTTCTAGACGAACAGTACATTAGAGTTTTATGGGCAGAATGTATCAATATTTGGAAAAAACACTTATTTCTCTAGTTGAGATTATTTTTAGTATAAAACAGCAATCATTCAATTGCATAATAGTACTGCTACTTTCAGAAACAACAGCAAATTAGGGATATCCATGTAGGGAGATAATCATTATGTATTAAATGGTCTTGTTTTTAGCATATAAGTACTGACTATTGCTTATAACAATACATCTATTTTCTTCTCTCGGGTTTAAAAAATCTCCAGCCCCCAAATGGACAGAAAAACACAATCTATAATAAAGACTCACCACTACTGGAGGCATCATTCAGATTTAGCAGTCCCCCTCCTA
>NW_007729066.1:334474-336637 GCF_000696425.1 Galeopterus variegatus | reverse complement strand
TGGATAAAGAAAATATGGAATATACATACAATGGAATATTACTCAGCCTTTATAAAGAAGGAAACCCTGTCATATGCCACAGCATGGATGAAACTTAAAGACATTATGCTAAGTGAAATAATTCAGTCGCAAAAAGCTAAATATTGCATAATTCCACTTATATGAGGTGCCTAAAGTAGTCAAACTCATAGGAAGATAAAGTAGAATGGTGGTTTCCAGAGACTGAGGGCAGGGAGAGAGGGAGCCCTCCTTCCCATGTAGAGTCGCAGTCGTGCAGGGCGGTAGGGGCTGGTCCTGGGCATCTGCCACACAACGACGTGCACGTGGTCGACTACATTGTACTGTGCACTTGAAAATTGGTGGAAGGGTGAATTTTATTTTAAAAACTGTTTTAAAAAGAACTAGCCAGGCTTTAAAAAATCTCATGAAGGGAAATTATAAGGAAAGGAAAAGAAACATTTGACAAAGTTGAGTTTCTTGAAATCATTTTTGCAGCCTGCTCTTCTCCCTCCCTTGCTCTCTCTCTCCCTTCCTTTCTTTCTTTCTTTTTTCCTCTTTCTCGCCCCCTTTTACACTCTCTTTTTTCATTTTATGTTTAAAAATAAGAAAATTTATTGAGTGCCAGCTCCAAGCCAGGCCTATTACATGCATTACAAAAGCCTAACAAGGGCCTTCATAAACACTGAGGCCTTTTAGCCTTTTTTTGTTATTGTTTTTAAACTGCATTCGTATCCACAAAATTTCCTTTAAACCTTCTAACCGTGTCAAGTTGTGAAAAAAAAATTAAATTTTCAACAAATTGTATATATTTTTAATAGTAAAACAGATTAAATGGATTTCCCTTTAATAGTAAAACAGATTAAATGGACATACAGATAGGCTGTCACATGGTGTCTTTCCTCTCTAACCAGACAAGAAGCTCTGTTTTGTTCTACTTTCAACTCATAAAATCACTGCAGATAAGGCATTTATGAAAATCACTAGGCTGTAAAGTCATATACAACATATATGACTTCACTTGGCTACTGCATTCTTCATCTTTTCTTCTTTATTTACTGAGAAAGAATTATAAACAGATTTCTAGTGAATTCCTAGGAGTGTTTTTTTGTCACAGTCAGAAATATTTTGCAGCTCTTTAAATTTAGAATATATGTTTAATGGAACAAGTAAATTTCAAATATATTTTTTATGGCCCCAAGTGCTAGAAAAAAAGGAAAGATGAAATGGACCCAGTAGAATTGCTATAGTGAGAAATATTCTAATCTTTCACTACGTGTGGAAGATTTCACCAAACCATGACTATCAGCACCACAGAATTATAATTTTGCTGTTGTTCCTCTGATCTATTCAGCTCTAACTGATCCACTCAACTATACCATTAAACTCAGCTGTAGAACTCAGACACATGATCTGTGAGCTTTCATCTTTTCACTTGTAGTAACTAAGGTTATGAAATAAACAACAGAATTTCCCAAAGTAAATTGAAGTGAAAATAAGAAAGAAAATTGAAAGGAAAACATGTTATAACATACAAAAAATTGAACTTTGATGTAAATTTATTTTCCCAGCATTGCCTTTTAAAAGAACAACAAAAAGATTATGCATCTGAAATATATGTAATATAAACATGAACTGACTGAAACTGGTATACGAACTAAAATGTGTGATTGTAATTTAAACTCCTGCCATTTAAACCTTTTTAGAAATCTCTGGGAGGGTTAATTACCTTAGAATAAATAGCACTTTTCCTGGGACAAACTGCCTTAAATGAGGGACCCAGATAGAATCAAAATTTGCTGGTATTGCTGATTTTACTATTTAAATTGAGAAGTAAACCAGTTCCAAATTCTTTTTTTTTTCAAATGTGGAAGTTACTCTTTGCTAGCAGCAAGTACCCGAAGAAGGTGAGTTTTAGATTATGGTTCTCTATAAAAAAGAATATTGGGCCTTCAACAAATTTACCTCTGGTAATAGGAACTTCTTCTAAAGACATACTTTTATTTTTATTTAATATATAGGCAAAGAATATATATGTTTTCTTTTGTACTTACAATGAACTTTTATATTGCAGATAGTAAGGATGCTTAAATAATCTAAGATATTGAAGATGATATTTCCAAAAATCTGTTGTTCCTATAAGTGTGTGCTATAATAAGTGGGACC
>NW_007729066.1:331463-333824 GCF_000696425.1 Galeopterus variegatus | reverse complement strand
TGAAGATGATATTTCCAAAAATCTGTTGTTCCTATAAGTGTGTGCTATAATAAGTGGGACCGAGATAAATAATCATACTAGTTACAGCGCTACTGTGAACAAGAATTACTAATAAAGCAATATTACTAGAGAGAAACATAGCAAATATTAGAGTCTGAAGGCAAATGTTTTTTAAATGTCATGTTACAATGACAGGGTGAGTAGAAAATGGTCAACCAATGATTACTACATCTCATACACTATCCATCAGTCTTTCATAAAGGTACAGTAAAATGGCTCCCATCTAGCAGTGTTAACCTTCCTGCCTGGGAAAGAGGCTTATATATATATATATATATACTCCTCCATACTAGAATAGACATGTTATATATTCATTCAGTTTAAGCTTATTAAATGAGTAAAACTTTCCAAAAACTGATAGATAAACTTATGATGTTATGGATTAATTTCCTTCATTCATACAACTTCTATTTCCTATTAAGTAGTAGATTCCCAGCTGGTCTCCATGGAACGATAAGGCTTCAGGGGGAAATGTCTGAGTCTTCCTGAGATGATGGATGAGGACATACAGATAGGCTATCACATGGTGTCTTTCCTCTCTAACCAGACAAGAAGCTCTGCTTTGCTCTACTTTCAACTCATAAAATCACCACAGATAAGGCATTATGAAAATCACTAGGCTATAAAGTATTCTTTCTGTAAAGATCTGTAGCCACTGAAATTCTGAAGGAAGGCAGAATGTTCTGCTCTTCAATTTTGGGGTCCTTGAGAAGGGCCTGGCCTTAAACAGTTCCACCACTCATGTATTAAAAATAACTTGGAAAACATGATAAAACTTGATCATCATGTTTCTTGATTGAAAAATAACTTGGGTACCATGATAAAATGTAAATTTTTAACTTTAGAAAAATGGTGGCTCTTCTGAAACATACCAATCTGTTTCTCTCTGTTTGGAAAATGACAATAAAATATACTTGCTGAAGAGTTCCTTACTGATGAGTAAAAAGGGAGAAGGGAGAAGGCATCATAGCCACAATTATCTCTTCTTTGATTCTTTGTATGGTAGAATTAAATGTAATTTTTAAAAATTTGCCTCAATCTTTCATTATTAACTGTTATTCCAAACCACAGTAACTGCACTGAGCAGGCAGATAATTAATTCCATTAATAATCAAAACAGGTCTTGTAGGAATTCATTTGTACTCAAACACAGATTTGAATTATTAATGTTTTTTTGCATCCACTATATATTGAGAAATAAAACATATGAAATTCACAATATTATCTGGCCTATAGTGTCTTTTGGGCAAAAGTTTAATATACAGTTAATTTATATTTTTATCTTGAATGATTTTTACTATGGGTTTCAAAGAAGGATAGTTTTTAATGACAACATAAATATCCCCTGGAGTCATATTTTCCCTGTGTAAGCAGCTTTTAATAATCATTAGTTCCCAAGTTCTCATGCTGAAAGCTTTCCTCCTGGGTTGCTATAAAGCTTGTTTTCAAAAGAGGGTAATATTAATATGTTACAAGGCTTCATATCTAGGCAACGAAATAAATTTTATTCATCAAAAACAGAAAAGATAAATTCCTATCTAGTTTTTATCACACATATTTCAATTTTTTTTTAGTTCACACAAATATGATAGTATCAATGATTGAATGACCACAAAGTGTGCACTAAATAATGCACAGAGTTGTTCTGATTCAGATTTCTTTGATTAAAAATGTTCCAAAAATTAAAGAAACATGATGACTTCTCTAACTAGGCTCTAGCCTTATCAATAAATATATCCTTGATATATATAAGTATGCATTTCATATATCCAAAATACGGGCTTATAAGAGGATGGGTGTTTTCTTATAGATAAGGGCACAACTGGGAATGGTTTAGAAGAGTTCACATTGCCTCCCAGACACCCTGTTTGAAAAAATTGGTTTGTACTGCTTTGTACTCTATCCTTCGACACTGGTCAGACACAAACTTGAGTTTACTAAACCTGATCTGGTACCTGGGCCACACAGATTGAATCCCCAACTCACTGCAGATGCCTAAAGGATCCTTTACTCAAGTACCTTTGAAAGACATGTTTTTAAAATGAAATTTGATTGATTCCACTCAACTTTTTGACAATAGGTTTTAATAAAAATAGCATTCAAAATGTACATTAGCTTTAATATATCTCTCAAGAATTCTATTTTTTTAGGCTTTGTATCGTTTACCATCTATTAAAATATGCTTTATTTGTCATTAACTTTCCTCTTCCTATAAAAGTGATCAGAAAACTCCAATAAAATTTACTGCTATATTCAGTAATCCACACATATTATTTCTGTTGGCATTTTACCTTATATTAT
>NW_007729066.1:323966-330947 GCF_000696425.1 Galeopterus variegatus | reverse complement strand
TATTATAGCATTTTGGAATTTGCAAGGCATTTTTGCATCGATATTGAATCACACTTATAGAACATCATGAGATGTGGTCAGGGCGGGGCACTCATGATCCATCTTGTTGAAGTAAAGAACCTTGAACAGACCCTCAGATAATCACTGCAAATTAGTAAACACATGGATTAAATGTAAGTTTGGTTGAATTGTCTATAATTTTATTATTGAATTTTTCCTGTTCCTACATGGTCTTTAGTCTATGTGACAGAGCATTTTTATTTAAGTTACTGTTTTAAATTTCTCCTTCACTCATTAGTATAGATGGGGTGAGGAAGTGCAGTTTGTTTCACGTATCAGCTACTGGAAAACATCTCTACATTCCAAAAACATCTCTTCTTCCATTTGATAGCAAGTGTTCCAGAACTAAGTACATTGCTAACAATTTCCACAGAAATTCATAAAAGATGAGAGAACCAGAGCTCCCATTGAAAATACTTTCCATTCTAAGAAAAAACTGTCTGCTCTTAAAGTGAATATGATTATTATTTGGGATAAGTGGGTTTTGATGATATCATCAAAACACACACATAAACAGATATACACAGTCACATATATAACAACACTCAAGAAGTTTTTTCTTGCAGTTAGGAGCATTCTGTATAGTATCCTCAACTTGCTGGCCATACCAGTGATTGAGATGCCAACCCAGAACTTTATTTTTTATTTTTTTAAATTTTATTTTACTTCTCAATATACATTGTAGTTGATTTTCATGTCCCTTTACCTGTTCCTCTCCCCCCCTCCCCCCCATCATATCTGTTCACTTGACTTACAAAGTTCAAGGAATTTTTGTGATTGTTGTATCTTCTTTCCCCCCACCCTTTATTCGTTTTTGTGTTTATTTATTTATTTTTAGCTTCCACAAATAAGTGAGAACATGTGGTATTTCTCTTTCTGCGCCTTACTTGTTTCACTTAATATAATGTTCTCTAGGTCCATCCATGTTGTTGCAAATAGTAGTATTTCCTTTTTTTTTTTATAGCAAAGTAGTACTCCATTGTGTAGATATACCACAGTTTCCTTATCTGCTCATCTGGTGATGGACATTTGGGCTGGTTTCAACTCTTGGTTATTGTTAATAGAGCTGCAGTAAACATTGGAGTACAGGTTTCCCTCTGGCATGATGATTTCCATTCCCCTGGGTATATTCCCAACAGTGGAATAGCTGGGTCATATGGTAGACCTATATGTAATTGTTTGAGGAACCTCCATACCATTTTCCATAAAGACTGAACCATTTTGCAGTCCCATCAACAGTGTATGAGAGTTCCTTTTTCTCTGCAACCTTGTCGGCACTTATCATTCTAAGTCTTTGGGACTGAACCATTTTGCAGTCCCATCAACAGTGTATGAGAGTTCCTTTTTCTCTGCAACCTTGTCAGCACTTATCATTCTAAGTCTTTGGGAATTAGCCATCCTAACTGTAGTGAGATGGTATCTCAAAGTGGTCTTGATTTGCATTTCCCAGATGCTGAGTGAAGTTGAGCATTTTTTCTTTGCAAAGATGCTCCCAAACTCACCAGGACAGATGATAAGCAAGTCATCTATTGACTAAATTGAGGTAATCTAATGATAAACTTTGAAATAACAGAGAAGCCAGATTAAATTTGTTTCTGACTTGAGAACCAAAATCACAGCAGGATGGCTGTTACCAAACTCTTCAAGGAGCATGTTATTATTTTAACAAATCTCTCTGTAGCAATATTTACATACATACACACATACATGATTTTATAGACAAAAAAGGTTTGATCTCACTTGCATAGGGATAATTAATAAAGTTCATGGAATGATTTGTACTATCTTTTAATTCAATTTTTCCACAAACTCTTTGAAGTACCCAGCATGTGGAATCTAATAAAGTTGAACTCATAGAAGAACAGAGTAGAATGATGGTTACCAGAGGCTGGGGTGGGGCAAGAAGGGAGAATGGGGAGTTGTTGATCGAAGTGTACAAGCTTTCAGATAGACAGGAGGAATAGGTTTTGAGATCAGTTGCACAGCAAATCATAATGTTTGTATATTTCAAAATAACTAAGAGAGTAAGGTTCAAATGTTACACCATTAAAAAATAACAGGTAATGAAGGTGATGGATATATTAACTAGCTTGACCGAATCATTCCACATTGTATACATACTCGTGTATCAAAACATCACATTATACCCCATAAATGTATACACCATTATGATTTGTCAATCAAAAATAAAAATAAATTTCTAAAAAAAAAATTACTGTGAATAACCCCACAAATGTTTGAATACCACTGGCTTAAAGAAAAATACTAAATAAACATAGTAGCAGTAACCCCCAACCCAATGTGTGTGGATACATAGCTGGCAGGAAGCAACCAAATACCAGGCAAAGTCATCTACTCTAAAATTCTTCCTGATGGATGTAAAGATTAATTATATTTTTGTGTGTGACTGGTAAGGGGATCGTAACACTTGGCTTGGTGTCACCTGCACCACGCTCAGCCAATGAGCGCACTGGCCATCCCTATATAGGATCCGAACCCGCGGTCTCAGTGCTCCCAGCGCCACACTCTCCCGAGTGAGCCATGGGGCCGGCCCTAAAGATTAATTATTAAGAGCAAAATTAGAGACTTAGCATTTTTAAGTTACAAGTTTAAATATGACACTTTACCGTCTAGTTATTGACCAAAACAACACAAAGTGTCTTTTTTTATAGATTGCTAACATTTTATTGGAGTTTGTCATTATGACCAAAATGAAATTTTTACAGAAATGTTCCTTTGAGGTTCAAAACTATGATTGCAGATATAACCAATTTTATATGTGTATCAGTATTTTTCACCTCAGAAAAATCAGTTTTAACAATTTTGGGATCTTTAACATTGTCTTAATACATTTTAGGAATAAGAAATAATTTCTCCTAATCATATAATCACAGTACCTATCTTTTAAATTTTTTAAAAAATCTACATTTAGAACAATTTAATACATCTTTGAAACTATCCCTTTATTTACAATTGGTCTCTGTTTATTAAAAAATACTTCCTTAAACTATTTTTTTCTTAACCGTCTTTAACACAATATTTGTTTTTAGTAAGATAGTTGCATTGCTCTACCTGGTGATTCTATAGCATGCACGGTTTCAGTTATTGCCTATGTATGGACAGGTTTTCCCAAATTCTTAACTCCAGTCTGTCTCCCCTCTGAGGCCTATATCCGAGTTTCCTGTTATTCGGTTATCTCAAATTTAACATTTTGACATAAATTTATTTTCTCTTTCCTCCAGATATCCTTTGCAAACATTTTTAATTAAAAATCAAAACATCTATTACCTGTGTTTCTTATTCTAGATAATGCCTCATGCCAAGATTTTTTTCTCTTACACCTCTTTCCTCAGTCAATCTACATCTATGTCCTGTGAGTGCCATCTTGGAAATGACTCTCACTGTCACCCACTTGAGAAACACTCATTGTCAATGCATAATTTCAGCATCTAACTGAGGCAAGAATAGAAAAGAGACATGCCCCAGCGAGGCTGCTCATAAATATTCAGACTGGATTGGCCAGCGCCCGCACTAGGCGGAACAGGAGGGGAGGAGGACTGGGCCATGAGTGAGGGGGTTCCATGTGGGACAGAGGAAGGGGAAGGTCAAGGGTGCAGATGTCTCTCTCTGCTGGAGACACCTGCACACTTCCTTGGCATGTACCTTTGCTTAGTAATAAGCTCTAGCACGTCCTCTTTCTCTGTCCCTCTCTTCCCCCCTTTCACTGGTCCTGTGAAAAGATTTTTCTTTTCACTGAAAGACCAAGAGCCTGGATCTGCATCCAATAACATCATCGTCTTTCATTTGGGCCACTGTGATCTCCTGATCCTGTTTCCTCCTTTACATCTTGTCCACATCTCAAGTTTATCATTTTTATTCACTTACCATGTTGATTTCTCTCTAAAAACTTTTGAGACTTTGTTCTTGGAGAACAAAGCCCAAAGCTCCTGGCATGCAAATCTCTTCAGAGTTTGAGAACAATCTTGGCAGACACATTTTCTGTCACTTCCCCTCATGCACTCTATACTCTGGCAATACCTTAAACTGAAACAAATCTTACCAGCGTCATATTCTGGGCCACCTATATTGTCTTATAGATACACCAATATGTCAAAAGTTTCTCATAATTACTGTATGTGTTGTATCCTCTGATGATGGTTTGTCTTTTAATTTTTAATTTATTTTCAAAATTTTAATATATGTGTCCAATGTTCAATAACAAACTAAAGTTTGTCTTTAAAGTTTTTGGTATCCTTTTTTGTTTTCCATGTGAAGTCGAGTGTAATGTCGATAAAGCAGGCTTAGATATGGCTTTCATCAGAAGTAAGGTGAGGGCAAATATATTTTCTTTTTTCACACACTTTACTAACCTAAGATAAATCCCAGTTTAATATAAAATGTTGTTTTCCCTAAATCTCTATCCCCCGGACACCCGCACACAAAAAAACCAAGGCCTATTAGAAATTCCTTGATCTCTTTTCCTGTATACAATTATCTTTACAAAAAAAATTGTAAAAAGAGAAAATAGAGAGTAAAAGATATCCTAGGAGAGAAAGACTTCAATTGTATATAAATTAGTTCTTTAGTTTTCAGATGGTTATAAATTAAAAGGTCTTTCACCAAATATCCTACTAAAAATGGAAACAAAAATTCTTTTTTTTTCTCCTTTTTTCTGTCTTTTTTTGTGTCCGGCAACGGATCGCAACCCTCAGTGTCACGCCTGCACCGGACCGGGACCGGCAACGGGATCGCAACCCTCGGTGCTGCGCCCGCACCTCGCTCAGCCAGTGAGCAGGAACCGGTCTGTATGGGGGATCCGAACCCTTGGCGGGAGCGCTGCCACACTCCCAAGCGGCGCACTGTAGCAGTGTGCAACCGGGCCGGCCCAGAAACAAAAATTCTAAAAGGAGTGTCAACATTATCAGATATCCTAACAATTAGAAATTTCTCCCAAAGCAAGAATCTAAGGGTGATATTTATGTTAGAGTCTATTAGGTGTAAAAATGTTAAAGCTGTAATAAAAATTCAGAACAAATATCTTAAGTGTTAAACTTTGAAAATTACAATGGAAGTCAATAGTTTTGGTTTTTTTTTTCTCATTTTTGTTTTTAACAGCAGTTAACCACAAGCTATTGCATAAGAATCCTATTAACATGATTATGTCAAGATCAAGAAAGCATCTGCATAATGGCTGTCTAGAGTATGACGCTGGGCAGGGGAAGAGGTGTATAATTTAACCTGCAATTTGATTAAATCTGTTATACATAAAAGGGATTTAATTCAATTCTGATAGTTAATGATTCTACTTTGGTAATAAGGCTACATATTTATTTTATTTTGTCTCTACATAATAATATGTATATATTATTGGTAAATAATATAGTAAACTCATAGGTGTTACTGCTATTTTTACTGTAACGTTTTGGTTCAAATCAGATAAAAACAATGCATGCCATTTTAAAAGATAAATTAAGAAAATAATCTGACTTTATTTTCATTACTGTGGATATTAGTTTTCCCAGAGCACAAGACTAGGCTATATTTTGTGTTAAAACTACAGCTAGATTTATTGTCACAAATGGCTATATGAGCATAAGTCAACAAAACTCGGGCCAAGTACTTTAAAAGTGCCCTCTCAGATACTATTTATGTAACACAAAAGTTAGTTACCCCATATTTTCTAAATGTGGTCCTGGGAATTTTCACTACTGGCTTAAAAAAATTAGGCTCAACTGGAAAGTAGATATATGAAAATTACAATTAAAGTTTTCCAAAACCCAGGCACAACAGAAAATTTTCATCTTTTCGTATTTCTTTTTGAGCAAATAGAAGAACTTGAATAATGAGGCTATTTCAGCACTGGTGTTGGCAGGTAATCCTAGATGGTTTCAAAATTCAAAACAGGTGTGCCAACATGGTTGAATGAGCAAAATAAAGAACAACCCCTTCCTAAAGCCAATGTACATAATGGATTCCTTCATAGCTACTTTTGATGAACATTATGTTCAATCACACAGCAAAAATAATTCCATCTGGACTGTGTATTTTGAAGGAGCCATATAATTGGGATCTTAATTCATACATGTTGGAATAAAAGCATACAGGTTATTATAATTGAATTTAAACTGGGTATAAAAATTACCCATCCATTCTGGTATTTCAAGTATTTTAATTATGAAAGAGTCAAACTAAGGTAATTAGAAAAGCCATCAATATGATGCCTAAATCACTGAATGATAATGCTTTTATGTGAATGTGAAATTAAATTTTGAAAGAAACATGCTTGAGACCACACGAAATGATCTTGAAATAAAGAATCTAGTGATGAATTTAAAACACATTGCTTAAGCTTGAATATATGTGGGTGTTATATATAAATACTAGGTCCTTTGTTAATATTCCCCTCCTTAAAAGTACTGTTTCTGCTACTTATAATTTAGTCCTGTGAGGTGTTCTGATTTACCACCTAGACTGTGGGTATAGGGCAGATAGTAAGAAGATAAATATCACAGTTGGCATATTTCTTCATCATGAAATATTTCTTCATATTTCCATTCACAGTGAAAAACTAATTTGTTATTCAAGAAATAGTTAATTTTCAGGCATTCTGAACTGTAACTTCTCAAAAACATATACATATAAACACATCAACATTCTTGAACACTAATTGAGGAATCTCCAAACCATTTTTCATAAAGGCTGTACCATTTTTCAGTCCTACCAACAGTGTAGGAGGGTTCCCCTTTCGCCACAACCTCACCAGCATTTATCACTCTCAGTCTTTTGGATATTAGCCATCCTAACTGGAGTGAGATGGTATCTCAGTGTGGTTGTGATTTGTACATCAGATGAGTGGATAGAGAAAATGTGGTATATCTACACAATGGAATTCTACTCTGCTATAAAAAAGAATGAAATACT
>NW_007729066.1:321581-323234 GCF_000696425.1 Galeopterus variegatus | reverse complement strand
TCACAATTCCTTGAACTTGTTAAGACAAGTGAACAGATATGATGTTGATGGATGGGGGGGGAGGGAAGAATCAGTAAAGGGACATGAAAATCAGCCACATTGTATATTGATAAAATAAAAAAAAATTTTTGAACACTACTTGAACTTGGAAAGTAGTAGTTCTACATCCATTAAGATATTAGATTATATTACTCTACCCCACAGTGAATTTTGGTAGAAAGAGTATAATTAAGCTTCTCTTTTCCTTCCATTTTGATTCTCTAGGAGTCTTCTACTTTCTCTGCATAATATCCCTGCAAGATCACATCTGTGTTCATGATTTCACCTACCCTTTCTATACAAAATACCTCTAAATTTAAATCCATAGTTAAGACCTTTTCTCGGGTCCACATTTTCACCTATGTACCTACATATCCCACAGGTGCTTCCAAGACAGTATGTCCAAAATTGTATACTTTAACTTCCTACACTCTCACTTCTCCAGCCATAATTTTCTCTGTTTCCTGAATTCTTGATCTTGATTAATGATGCCTTTACCTATCCAGTCCCCTAATCTAAAGACCTGTGCCACATTCAACAGTCTCTCTTTTTATGATCTCATATCTACAACCCAGGGCAAAGTCTTGTATTGTCTAATTTTATTTATGAATGAAAACTTTGAACAGTGTTCTAGTGACACTCAGCTAGGTGCTGGGAATATATCAGCAGATAAAATAGGATCTCTGTCCTCATGGGACTTGTGTAGCAATGCAGGAAGGTTAAACGAGGAAGAAATGAAATATATAAGATACAAGAATAATTTCAGAGTGTGCTAACCATTAATAGTGGAAAAAAATTGAGTGGTATGAAAAAATGACTGGGGATGGGTGTCCAAAAGAGAAGGTCTTAGAAAAATATATAAGCCAATGACAAAGAATAATAAGAAAAACAGGCAACAATGTGAAGAAAGAAGGGAAGTTCATATGTGTGTGTGGATGGGAACATTCCACAGAAATACATTCTACACTTGATACGAATCTTTCTTCACATTGCAATGATCAACGACTATGTCTCTAGGGTTTGGTTTAATTGTGTCATGTCAAGTATTCACATAGCTTAGACTAGAATTTCCCTTACAACGAGAAATTACAGCACCCCTTATTTTTGCTGGTACACCGAATATGCCCAACTTGCCCCTTCGGATGCACTCTCCAGCGTTGTTTTCTGGGATTATAACCACTATGAACATGTCAGCTGGACTCACTTGCTTTCAGGCTGCTGGAGTTTCATCAATGAGAAGCACTGATAAGAAGTTAGAGCTTGAATTATAAGAGTGCTTGGGATATTCGTCCTCCAGTATCCTTCCCTGCCACACCATGGTCTGGCAGCTGCTGTGTTTCTCCACACAGGGACCTGGACCCTGTAGGACAGCCCCTGTCCCAGGGCCTCATTCCCTCCAGTTGCCCTCCCAGGCTTCGGGTGGTAGTAGTGGTTTCTCTCCTGTTGGTCCTGAATGCTTCACCATCTCTTCCTAATTTTCTTAACCCATCACATAACTATGTAAATAATCCCTTTATTAAACACTCTTAATTTTTTATTTTAAATATATTATCTCTCTCCTGCTGGGACCCAGAATGACAGTATTGAGTCACCTAGGGAGCAATTAGTACACTT
>NW_007729066.1:289657-320634 GCF_000696425.1 Galeopterus variegatus | reverse complement strand
TTCCCCCCCCCCAATTTTTGTTCCCACAGTATTCAAATTCATTCTTTTTAAAGTTGCTTGCCTAGTATTCCAAGCCACTATTCCTAATTCTTTCCAAATTCTCTAACACAGGTTTAAAACCCCTTGAAATATTTTTCCATGTGGTCAAATCTAGTAGATGTTCCACCGATTAATATTTCTTCTGAACAATCTCCACTGGAGACGTCTTATTGCAATCTGGAGAGACTAATGTCCAGGCTTGCGACAGAGAGTCATAGTTTCCCCTCCCTTCCACTTTGTGTCTCTATTCGTAGATCTAATTTGGTGAGATATAGAATTTTCTTCAGAATTTTGCAGGCTTTGCTCCCATGTTTTTTAGTGTTGAGGATAGTATTTGCTGGCTGGCATCCTTTGGCTTTCTAATTCTTTATATGTGAACGTTTTTATCCCATCTCCCTGGAGTGTTTAAGATTTTCTCTTTATCTCATGTGTTCTAGAACTTTCATGATATCATGATTGACATAGGGCTTTTTTTGCACTTATGATGCTGGTAACTTTATGGGCTCTTTCATTCTGCAGAATGCGTGTTCTTCAGCTCTGAAAAATGTTCTCTTTCTCTTTATTTTTTATTTTTGAATGATTTTCTCTATTGGCCCTTCTAAAATGACTTAAATTGACTATTTACTTTTTTTTTTACCTTTCTACTTTATTTCCTATTCTTTGTCTAAATTTCTTTAAAGTTTCTGATTTAACAAATGATCTCCCCCCAAATTTTTTTGACTGTCATACATACGTTTTTTACATTCCAAGAATTCTTTTTTTGTTTATTATTCTTTTCCATGCATTCATTTCTTATTTCAAGGATAAAATACCTTTTCTTAAAAATCTCTGATGATGTGAACTATGTTTTGTTTTAACATTTCCTTCTGATTTTAGCTTTGCTTCTGATATGTGAGTGCCAGAATCTACAGAATTTTTTTTCTCTCTGGCTTTTCAGTTTTTGAGAGAATTCTAGTTTCTTGAATAGGGGGCATAACTAGGCTGTCTCCATTCTTGGAGCTAAAAACTTAAACAGGCCTGCAGCAGTGACCTATGACCTCCAGTTTAAGGAATTTAACTTGTTCTGCCCATATTCAGTGTATCATTCCTGCTGCTAGACCTGGTATCCTGAGCTTAGAGCCCTTTTGCCTCTATTCCTGTAGAGAATAAGTCTCATCTATTATTTATGTAGAAAAAGGAATAAGTCTCCTGGCAATACAGAATTAGGGAGGGAATCTGGGTCTAACAACTTCTTAGACACACTTTGAGCTAATTGCCCCATTTTCATATTCATATAACTCCACTTTCCATAATATTTGGTGCTTTCAGTTCTCAGATTTTCCAGGGTCTACAGTAATTGAATAGCTTCTTATTGATACGTCCTGACAGTTAGTTGGAGGTCAGATTTCAATTTTCTAAAATGAGTTGGAATCGTTCATCCTTTCCTGAGTCCTTCCTCAATCTCTCTCTCTCTCTCTCTTTTCTCTCATTTTTTTTCTTTCCCTTGCAGCTGGCCAGTTTGGGGATCCTTCCTCTCTATCTTCCTGCAGATCTAAACTTTCAATATTCACTTATAATTATTTTAGTGGCATTTTGGATGGGAGCACAAATAAATAAAAGGATTTAACTTTGCATGTCCAAAAGAAGTACAAACTTTGTAATGTAACATAATATGTTTAGGATTGGGATAGCTACATTAAGTGTATTTGTGCTTTTAATACGTGAGATGGCAAACTCTATTTGGAAACTCTGATAGAAAAAGAGATCATTTAAAATATGTAAATAGAATAACTGCACTTTTTTCTATCATAATGGCAATGTAAGTCATTGAAGTTTACAAATTAAACATCTTAAAACAAATTTAAAGTCTTAAGAAACAACTTATTCTAAACTAACCTCATTTTTTTTTGTGTGTGATAAGACTGTTAAAAAGGGGGATCGTGGTGAGGTTCTATACATAGAACAAAGAAGTAGAAAAATAAAAAGTGCGTGCTGAAATACACATTATTAGGATGGTTCACATCTAATGGAATGACCACATCCAAAGACTGATGAATAGGTTGATACAACTAGAAGGAAGGCGTTTAGATGGCACACCACAGGCCTAAGCCAGAAACTACTCAGTATTTAAATTAAAGAGACAGAGAAGTACAATGATAGAATACTGAACAAGAAACAAGGTAATGACAAGGAAGATGAGAAGGAAGAAGAGAACTAGACAATATGTAAAGCTGATAACAACAGGACTTGAACAATTTCATCATAGGCAGATCTTTTAAATTTAAAAGGGTAAAAGGTATAGCCTTATACTTAAGCCTAAAATATTACCTATAGACACTGAGAAATAAATGTCATAACTTTAGTACTCCTGAAAAAATGTACAGATATAATTAAATAAAATATTTATTAAAATTTTGATTGAGCACATACGATGAGCAAGATAGTGCAGTTGTAGTGAATAATACAGATAGATTGCCTGCTTCCAGCGGGCTTTCATGTTAGCAAGGGAAACAGATAACACTTTTGCAATTAACTAATTATAATTGATTTAACTAACACAAGAGAACTAATGTCATAAATGCATATAAAGAAGGACACAATGCATAGATGAATTAGACAAAAGTATATAATGCCATCTTAGGTCACATTAATAAAAGTATATAATACCTAGAAGAAGAAAAATGTTATCAGGTAATATTTACTGATCACTTACTATATATCAGAAACTGTGCTGATCGACTATCATATTATTTGAATTCACACAACATTCTTATGAATCAGGTATTATTAAAAATAACTCTGATTTTATAGACTGAAAAAATAGAGGCACAAAGGGCTACTTGAGTGACTTTTCCAGGGTCACACAGCTATAAGAATAGGTACCGAGATCTAAACCAAGGAACTGTGATTCCAGAGTTTGAAGGCTTAACCACTGTGCTATAATGAGCAACTCAAAACCTTCTTGGGTTCCACTCTGTAAGAGAGACATAACAAACTGAACCAAGTGAGAAAAACCAAGTTCCTGAGGATCTCAAAACTTTATAATTAAGTTAAAGGAATGGGAGATGTTTGATGAGAGAAGAAAAAACAAAGATAGTATTCAGTCATTCATTATACATATATTTTTTCAGTGACTACTGAGTGCTTGGGAATGTTCAAGAGCAGTGAACAAAGTCAGCCAAAAATCTCTGCTTTCAGAGGTTTGTATTCTAGTGAGAAAGTAAACAAACTTTTATGGACAAAGCAAATAATTAAAATTTGCACTCTATAGTATAGTGAATATCACTAAAATGAAAAAAGAAAAGGCAGGAAATGAGGATATGAAAGGTTGGGAGGAAGGCTTTGGAAATTTAAATGGCGTGGCCAGGAATGACATCACTGAAAAGATGGTTTTTGAATAAAGGTCTGAGGGAAATGAAAGGACAAGGCATGTGGACACTGGTGGGCCAACACTCCGGGCAAAAGCCACGTCAAGTGCAAGGTCCTCAGACAGGACAATGGTTGTGTCAGGAAACAGCAAGGAAGCCTGTGTGGCAGGAGATTACAGGAGAGGAAGTGAGAAGGATGACACGGAGCCAGGGGTAAGGATTTCATGTCATGAAATAGTGGCAGAATCAGAGGAGGACAGGTCAGGAAGCTATGGTAATAATTTAGATGACAGATGACGGCAGACTGGAAAAGAGCGGAAGCAATGCAAGTAGATTGAATTCTGGATGTGCTGAAGACAGTGCCATAGGATATCCTGATGTGCCAAAGAATACCCAAGTGATAAGGGGTGCAAGAGGAAGGGAGCGGTCAGTGGTGTCCCCAAGACTTCTGACCTGGTCAACTCTAAGAATAGAGTGTCATTAGCTGGGTTGAGGTTGAGATCTGTTTTATGCACATTAAGTTTACTACACTTAATATTCATCCAAGAGAACAGGCTGAGGAAGCAGCGGATATATGGATCTGGAGTTCAGGGAGAAGTCTTAGTTGGAGATATAAATTGTGAGTCAGATGGTATTTAAAGCTATGGGACTCCAATAGAAAAGAGAAGAGATCAAAGGACTGAACCAAGAACTGGAGTGCTGTTTTAGAATTAGAGGACAGGGGGGAACCAGGAAATAAGTCTAGAAAGGAGCTGCAGGAAAGCAGGAGAATTACTGTATTGTCCTAGAAGTCAACTGCAGCACAAATTCTCAAGAAGGAAAAAGTAACCAGCTCTGCCCAGTGCTCCTGTTAGTGCAGATCAGACCAGAACTGAGGAATAGGCTGTTGGGTTTAGAAACGTGGAAGTCATCAGTGACCTTGATAAGAATAACTTTGATGGTGGGATGGGCACAAAATTCTGACTGGTTTCGAGATAGAAACCAAGGAGAAAATTGGGTGACATTGTATTGTCCTAGAAGTCAACTGCAGCACAAATTCTCAAGAAGGAAAAAGTAACCAGCTCTGCCCAGTGCTCCTGATAGTGCAGATCAGACCAGAACTGAGGAATAGGCTGTTGGGTTTAGAAACGTGGAAGTCATCAGTGACCTTGATAAGAATAACTTTGATGATGGGATGGGCACAAAATTCTGACTGGTTTCGAGATAGAAACCAAGGAGAAAATTGGGTGACAGTCATTTAAGACAACACTTTTTAAGGACTTCTGCTGTAAAAGGAAGAAGAAATGTGAGAACTGGGAGAAGGAAGAGTTTTTTTCTTTTTGGTTTGTTTTCTTTTGGTTGGGGTGGGAGAGGAATAGCACTTATGTATGCTGATGGGAAGAATCCAGTGTAAAGGGAAAAGGTGATAATAGTGGAGACAGAGCAGGGAGAATTGCTTAAGCAGGTGAGAAGGAATGAGACATAATATACAGGGAGAGGAACTGGTCTGCTGGGAGCACGAAGAGCTCCTCCTTAAGAATAATAGAGAAGGTGACATGTATGGCTTATAAGAATTTATATAAATATATGAAGAACTGTCTTATGAAAGAGATATTGTTGTGTCATGAAATAGGGCAGAATATGGCAAAAGTGCGTGTTACAAGATAAGAGTTAAGCTCAATGATAAAAACCACATTTCATTTTAGATGTTTGGAACTAGCCGGTGTCTCATTGAAATTAATAAGTGTTCTCTTCTGGGAACTGAGAAACAAAGACAAAACTGTGTATGCATGATCTCAGTGCTCACACTTTTGTGAGACAAACAGATTCCCAAGTTGCAGGAACAAACTCATGTGGATGGAGTCACATCGTCCAGCATCATTCAGCTTGAGTAGCACGGGTTGAGGAGGGGTCTACCTGGCCTCTGAAGCTACAGTCTTTCCTTTACACCAGAAAGTCTTATGGCACTAAGTAGCTATATGTTGAGGGGTAAGAATATAGTAGAGTAAGTTAAGCTATTTTCAGGGAGAGTGTGAGGGTAATAGAGTAAAAACTTTCCAATTTTTTTTTAAGCGTGATGTTTCTTTCTTCTGATTGGTGATAGTTTGAGTCTCTGGACCCATTCCAAGCTCTGGTAATGACTCCCTACATTTTACAAGTCCTCTGCAAGCTGTCCCTCCTCGCTTCGCTTCACCATCTGCTAGCCTCCACTCTTCCTTGCCCCCAAAGACGAAGCACTCCTTAAAGGAAGGTCTCAGCTGTATTCATAGCGTCATCCCTGTCCCAGAACAATGGTCTTCACACAGCAATCACTTAATGTTTATTAAATGGAATTGAAGAATGAGAAGCAGGTAACCCTTCTTCAGCCTCCACGGCTGCAATTCTGGCCTTTCTCCATCAGGCACCAGCTGCTCACCAGGGAATTCTCTTTACCAGGTTTACTCTACCAAAAGCTGTGGGCAGCTCCTTCATAGGTGGCTAGGATAGGTTAAAGAAAACTGGTATCCAAAGCAGATCTGACTCACTCAGTGTAGCACGAGTATAAATTAATTTTGTTAAGCAAGTAAGGATGTAAGAGGCAAAAAAGAAAAACAGATATTTACATAGCTTCAATATCCAATGCTTGCTTATTTTAATGTAAAACCATGTGCCAATAGTATTGAAAAAAATTTCCAATTAAAAATATCCCATTTTTATATCTGTTTACCTAGTGAAAGAAACTTAGTATAATGAGTACTAAATATTAAGATTCTTTAGGCATGCCTAGTACTAACTGTATCTATTTTTATGTACATCTTCAAATGTTTATAGACAAACATTCAAACTCATTTTATAATCTTTTAGAATTTGCTAACTGCCCTAAACTATAGCTTCAAGTACAAACATCATTCAATTACCAAGGATGGGGTGTTTTTATTCTAAAATAACCTTTAAAATAAAATTAAGCAAAATGAAAAATAATGAAACTGCACAGGATATTTCTCCATGAATCCAGCATTATCTTTACTTCAAAACTTCTTTTTGATGGGATTTTCTCTCTTTGTTTTAACCCAGGCACAATGCAGGAGGCTGGATTTGCTGATAAGTAGTTTTTTTGTTTTCAGTACAAAAATAAGAAAGGTGACTAATAATTTTTAATTTCCAAGAGATTAAATTATGCAAATGAACTACAACTTTCTTTCCTCCTCCTCTGCCTTTTGTGAGTTCTTACAAATGAAATGATGCGGTACAGTTCTGTGTGTAGACCAGTGGACAGAATGCAGAATGCTCTGGTTCTGGTCAGCAATTCATCTATTGTTGCAGTGGCATGGTGGGCCCCGATCTCTACCCCCTTTTTGTTCTAGTGTATTTGGGTGGATGAAGGCATATAGTTCTTTCTATATACTCTTCTGAATCCATATAAATAGAGCTATGTTAATCTCCATATAGCTCTTTGAGTACTAGAGTAAAATGCTATATAGTTAGAATATACAAGAATAACAAAAACTCATATGATCATCTTAAACTCTATAAAAGCCTATTTTTAAAATAAGGACTTCATTAGAAGAGGTGCGTCTTTTAAGGATTGCTTACTGAAGGCTGCCTTTTCCTTACTGGGCATTCTCATGCCTGCTTCAACAGTCTTAAATGTATTTTATGAACTATGGGTTTTTAGGATGATTGACCCCAGGCATTCTTCATTTTAATAGATTTTACTTTATTTTGTTGTTGTTGTTTGATAAATGTCTTATAATTCTAGCTTAGAGACTCTGGCCCCATTTTTTTTTTAACTAAATATATCTTTGCTGTGACCAAACATAAGTAATGTGTTTACCTACTGTGGGACCCAAAGGCCCTCCGGACTTGTCAGGAATGAGACAGGCAGTTCAATTCAAAATGAATACTCATAGACACATGCCAAGAGGAAAAAAGCAAATTCTGCTCAATCGTTTTCCTTTTCATATTCTGCACCAAGCAAGGTTGCTGGTTTCAAATAGCTCACAGAAATCACACAAAAGGTTAGGATTTTAAAAAGGAGGTGAACCTTAATTTAGTGGTTGGTTATGGATGAGGTTCATAATTCAGCATAAGTTTGACTTATATTCACATATTCTTACTGATGTATATTCATGTATATAATCATATACTCTGCCTATATTCTTACTAATATATGTATTATTTCTAATATAGCAAGTATCCTCTGAAGGGCAAAACAACACATTCTTCTATGCTAATATCTAGAAAGGAGAAGCATCCAATGTAAACAGCATTCTGATTCCTATTCTCTTAATTTACTTTTCTATTCTACTGTAGAAATGTGTAGAGGAGAAAGTGCCTGTGCATTTATATAAGTTGGAATGGATGAAACATCTGAGAACTATCTTATCTCTCATCCTAATTACTTACTTTCAAAGCATTAACAAAGCTTTAATTTATAAAACAAAAATGTTGGCATGTATGTGGGTGATAAAATACTTGGCTAATACTAGATGAATCAAACGTCCTAACAAACTCAACTTTTTCTAGGCACCTGACAATAGTGAAGAGGTCTGACCAAAGGACAATAGGAAGTCATAGGGACAGTGCTAAATTCAAGAGCACATGCCCATTTAAAAGTGTCAGATGCAAACATTTTACATCAATGTTCAGTCCAAATAAAACACTTCTGTAGTCTGCCACCCATTTGCTACCTCTCCTATATATATAGGTTTAATGTACTAAGAAGTGAGTTTCTTAATTCATTTTTATTTTTATGTATTTTACTTTTTCAGAATACTGAAGTAGTGTTTTTCTGGACTTGTTGAAGCAAGCCATCTGTTGTTACCATGTACAGGTAGATTGGATTATTCCTGGAAATACTTGTAAGACCTAATGAGTGTGATTCATCTTTGGGTTGGACCCCATAACCATAGCCATAGGATAGCCTTGGGTTTCTCAATGGTGCTCCATGAAAAGTCACTCTTGAGCTACTTGTCACAGAAGCATCTGAGACATTTAGTTCACATCTGAGCTTCTAACAAAGGGTCCTAGTATGGCACAAAGACAAAGAAGCATTTACTCCTTCTGATTGGGGAGCTCAGGCAGGGATCGAGGGAAGGAATTTGAAGCCTAGTTTGTACAGGGGTGGATCTGCACTGCTCCTGTGCTTTCTTCATACTAAATACATGTAACTTTTCAGAAACCCTGTCTGAAGTGGTCAGTGCTATAATCAATAAATCGCTGCTGAATTTTTTATAATGCTTTTATATTCAGAGAAAACCAATAAGTAAACAAATAAAAGACATAGAGTCTACTTTTAGTTTGATTTCAGACAGAAGTTATACATTTAATGCCTGTTCAGTACTTTACAGCTAATGAATGGACAGTACTTTTCAAGAAACATCTCATTAGTAATTGGTTTCCTCCTCATCATTAAGTGCTCATTAGTAGTCTAATTACGGTTAGCTCTGATTAGGGTCTATGTACAGGATATGTATGTGTGAATCCCTGGGTTCTATAAGAGCTTTGTCTCTAAGTAGAGGCATTTTAAGTCTACCAGTGCCATTTTAAACCTACATAGTGTTCCTATCTTATACTTAATCTTTACTATTATTAAAACTAAGCACAATATTTATAAGACCTTGTTTAAAAAAATAGATTGTGTGTGTGTGTGTGTGTGTGTGTAAAGTACTTTTAACTCATCTGCCAATGGCAACATAATGGAGTATATATATTTGCTACATTCACGCATGAAAAAGCAAAGGAAACATCAGTAGGTAATAGGGTTAATATTCACTCTCCTATTTTTAAATTTCACTTCCAATGTTTGTACTCTCCACATCTATCATTGATTTCAGATGACTAGCATTTCTTCATGTTTTAATATAAAATTTCATTTTGTATGAGTTTATCTACAATACATATGAAAGGAGGGAGAGAGAGAGAGAGGCAATTGTGCCAGTCTCCTGATGATAAAACTCATGCAATTTAGAAAACAAATAGATGAATAGAGATATTGGCCCTACCTCAAATCTTTAAATAAATAAAACTTTAAGGTAATTCATAAATGTTTTTTTCCCATTTAAATAGAGTTGGGTATTTATATATTTTGCATTGATAGATACACTTTCAATTCTGTGCCTTCAATATTTCTTCTGGTAAATTCTTATTAGGTATAACTCATGGGTGTAATGCCATATACATTTTTCAAAAAGCAGAATGTATAAATTGGAGTTAGCCCATGCTATGAGTTGAATATGCTAACATAAGGGAGCCAGAGCTTGATGATTTAAAAAATTTTCCAGATAGCATGCTCTGGAAACAGGGTGTGGCTGGACAACTGTATGCTAAAGAGATTAAGCATATGATTTCTAGGTCTAATTGATGATCTCAGCAGATTCCAGGAATAGAGATGAAGTTATCCAGAAGGGATGTGTGTAGAACCCTCATGTCTAATGGTGTGAATCACCTCGATATCTATGGGAGACTGACAAGGTTTTTCAGAATTTTATACCAGCAGAAAAACTGTCAGCCTGAACTGATAAGGGATAGAGATGGGACTTAATGAAAAGAGAATGACTCCAATGGCAGGGCAATGAGCCCAGAGGTTGAGGACAGCCAACTGATGTCCTTGGGCTAAGAGGGTAGGGCTGCTGCCCAGGGGGGACAGGAGGACAGAGCATGGAGCTAATTATTTTCCATCCTTAAAATCTACTGGAATCCACCCTGCTGAGTTTTGGACATGCCTGGGAACCCTGACCCCCCTCTTTCCTTCCTGTTTCTTTCTTTTTGAATAGGAATGGCTATCCTATGCCTGTCCCACCATTGTTTTCTAGGATTCGTGTGTCCACAGATGGACTTTTTGAGTTGAATATAGATGAGATTTTGAACTTAGAGTTGATACTCGAATGGGATAAGACTTTTGGGGATGTAGGGATGGCTGAATGTATTATTCTAGTAGGAAAAGGAGTGCAGAGTGTGTACTGTTATGGGTTAATTATGTCCCCCAAAAAGATATTTTGAAGTTCTAATACCCAATACCTTTAAATGTGATGTTATTTGGAAATAGCATTTTTGCAGATGTAATCTAGTTAGTATGAGGCCATGCTGAATTAGGGTGGGCCCTAATCCAACATGATTGGTGTCTTTATAAGAAGAGAAGAAACACAGACACAGACACAGAGTAAAAATAACCGTGTGAAGATGGAAACAGAGATTGAAGTTATAGTGCCACAAGACAAGAAATGCCTGGGTCTTCCAGAAGAGGCAAGGAAGGATCCTCCCTTAGGGGCTTTAAAGGGAGCATGGCCCTTTTTCAATACCTTGACTTTGGATTCCTAGTCTCCAGAACCATGAGAGAATAAATTACTGTTGTTTTAAGCCACTGAGTTTGTGATACTTTGTGATTTTAGCCCTAGGAAACTAATACAGCCCACTATCATGAAAGTTGTTTTTCTTTGGCCTTCTAGCCTTTGCATCTGGTGCTCTCCCACTCATTCCATGTACTTTGCAGAGCTTACTCCACAGATGACTCCAAAACTGAACAAGTGACCTATACATTTTCCATTCCCTCGGCTCCAGCAACTGCTTCAGGGATCAATGTGTACCTTAGTCAGAGTCAATGGAAAAAGTGGAAGGCGGAACTGCTAAAGCCATATTGCTACTGTGAAGGGGTAACCCGCCTGAGAATAGAAACCACAAAGAGTGGGGAGAGCCAAGAGATCTCTGAGAGAGGTCCTTACTCTATAAAACACACAATCAGCCACATGGAAACCTGGCCTGATTGCTATAATTTTTAGTTACCTGAGATAATAAATTCTCTTTTGTTTAAACTATTGTTTACTAAATTGTATAATGTTTTCTAGCAAGAGGTTTCCACATGCTAAATTTCCCAATTATTGGCACTATCCTCCTCTAGTTACTTTCAATAGTCACTGAATACCAGATCACTCTCTCCTGGTTCACTTCCAAGCTTAAAAAAGTTGAGCCTTTGGTCTGGCATTTCATTGATTACCTAATGAATGAAATGCTTTGAAAATTACCTAATTCAAGTGATCTCTTAGAATAAATGTTAACCAGGTTTTCTCATTTCTAAATGTGTTCTCATTGGGTACTGTCATATCTAGCACTTAATCTTTCAGGCTGCAGGCTGTCATACAGAGACCTTTAGTCAGTTGTATCTCAATGACCTGAAAGAGCAGAAAAGTGGTCTTTAAATTTTTCCTGGGGGAATAATATACAAGAGCATCTCTTCATATATAGTACAAGGATTTAGATTAGATTAAACATACCCTCCATTTTTCTGCTATTGAGGTAGATCTATCTTATGTTTTTAAAATACATTCTTAAAGGTACATTCATGATAATAAAAAACTAAATTTTCTTTTTTAATTGATATGAATTGATTGTACATATTTGTGGGGTACAGAGTTATATTTCAATATATGTGTTTACATATTCTTGCATCCAAACAAATTGTGCTTTCAAACTTTTTTGAAAACTGCCCTAATATCCAACCTGATTCACAACAGAGACAGGACGAAATTTTGATTCTAAATCCCAAATTTATTTTATCATGTATTCAGTTTAGTTTATCATGTATGCAGTCTTTGCAATTTCTAAAATTCTGGTTTGAAATTAATATAGAGTAAATATATTAATTTTCCTCAAGCTTTAAGTGAAAATAAAATATGACTATTCTGATTATATTTCTATTTTTCCTTTGTTAGCAGCATTATTTTCATCCACTAAAACAAGTGAATGAAAAAATGCAATTTTTAAATTAATTCTAAAAAAGTGGCAGTGCAAGGGTAGTTCAGAATGTTCGTGGAAAAGTAGAATTAAAAGATAATATGAATCTTTCCACATATTTTTTTGAGGACCATTCATGTATATAGATTGAGAAAGAAAAAAAACCAAACAAATAAAGAATAACCCCATAGATGTGGGTGTACTAATCTTTTGTCTTCCTTTCTTGATGCCTATCCCATAATTCCATATGGTTGTGGTATAGAATCTATTTAGAAATTCTGTAAGGTCATAATTTAGAATACAGATTTTCTGTTGATCATACATAGTATTAGGATTTTTATTATTTTTGTTTTAGGCAGAATCATCCTTGATTATCATACATCTTACTCAACATCAAAACAGGGATTTATTTTGGCAGGGGGGCCAAAACTGTACAGTTATCAATTGTTTTGACAGTTACCTAAATTTTTAGAGATTATGCACATATTAAGAATTATAATTGATTATAAAATATGGTTGTATAATGCTATATTCTTAATGTTACCATTGAGAATTCAGTTTTGACAGAACATTTCCACATTAATGCTAAATTTAGCCTAGTAAAATAAAAATACATTTTAAAAACTCAAGTGACTACCCCAGTAGTGAATCCAAAGCCTTCCTAACCTTTCTACAAATAATCTCTCTTATGTGTACTAATGTATTCGCATATGTGTACATCTTCATATATAAATTTAAAAATTAATTTTAATTGATACATTGTAATTATATGTATTTATAGGGTACAACTTGATGTTTTCATCCATATATGTTGTATAATGATTGGGTCAAGGTAGTTAGATATTCATCATCTCATGTGTTTATCATTTCTTTGTGGCGAGAACATTCAAAAGCCTCTCCTCTAGCTGTTATGTAATATACAAAACTTAACTGTTAACCGTGGTTACCCTATAGCTAGCTATTTTTTTGTATAAGATACAAAAAATATAGAGATGTATTATCTACATTTTATTTATATATTATTTATATTTTATTAAATATAGAGATATATCATCTCTCTATATATAGCTATAAAAGTGCATTCACATATGGATAAGCAAAAAGCAAATGAGAACAAAATTAGTTATTTTCTGAGTATAGACAAATATGTATAATACAGTGTACGTATTTTTCACAAATATAGTGTAAATATTTTTTTAAAAGCTGCATTCAGCTATAAAAACGAATGAAATACTCCCATTTGCATCAACATGGATGGACCTTGAAAGAATAATATTAAGTGAAACGAGTCAGGCAGTGAAAAAGAAATACCACATGTTTTCACTTATTGGAGGGAGCTAAAGCTCTTACAACAAGAAAATGGAGGGGACACATCTGGGTGGGAGGGGGGAGGAGGGAGGAGGGAGGGAGGTTTTGGTGATGGGACACAATAACTAACTACATTGTATATTGACAAAATAAAAATAAAAATAAAATAAAATAAAAAAAAGCTGCATTCAGTTTACAGTATTGAACCTTTTCTTTTGTTACCAACACTGTTTTAAATATCTTCTCCCCAAGGAACAATACCCTAGATACACAGTATCTAGTTATGGTGGATGGTGAGGCTACTCTTTCAAAGGTACATAATTATTTATCCTTTACATATGGATTTATTATGAAATGAGCATTTAAAATTTAGATAAGAACTGAATGAAGAGAAAGATGGCCACTACTAACTAAGGAGCAGTACACATACTTGTATACTAACGGTCCAATGTGTAGCATTTCAGGTAGAATTTCCTCCAGAGGCAGAAGTGGCACTTGTACCAAGTTGCTCTATTCAGCCTGCTGCTATGACAACTATCCAGGGGCAAATGTCAGATCAGCTCCCTGCATCTGTGTTTTAGCATAATTGCTTTGTCAGAAACCTAACAGCTGCCTTCTTTTTCTCACTGAAAAATGAAAAGCAACAGTGGCCAAAGAACTAAATGTTGAGACATTCTTTTATCTGCTCCACAGCCTACATGCTCAGTTCCTATCATATTGTATTTGTGATTTTCCTTATTAGGTGCTAAAACTGTGTTTATTGGGCTATCAGACAACATTTTCAATTGCAGCATTAACCTCAATGACTACATCTCTATTTAGCCTCCTATTAACCATTCCCAGACTTGAGCATTCCTATTGTGTTGGCAGGCACCCCATTAAAAGCTCTTTCCCTCCCTAAAACTTAACTTTTTGCCATGCTACATCAAGCCCACATAGGGATATTTATTAAGTGCCTACACTCATCCTGGTATATAACTAGGTAACTTTGGGTCTCAGAGTGGTTAAAAAAAAATTCCAAGGCTGTTTTAATCCTACAGAGTAATATAAAACTGTAGTGTCAAAGAATATCCCAAAAGACAACTGGAGGCCATTATAATGTTAGCGGGGTGTATATACAATATATATAATCAAGTACTAAAATATGCTGTGCTGACAGTTGTTGCTATATAGCGAACCAGGAAAGAGACATAGTTTTGTGGACCAAGATTTGATCCAGGAGGTACACCTTTTGAGATCGGCCTGCAAATAAACATAGTTCAACTAGAGCTGAGAAGAGCCTGGGCAGAGAGTAATGCTGGAGGAAGGAGTTAAGACATGCTGCACAACACTCCAACACTTCTAAATCCCCCAAATGTCATTCATATAGAGAGAAAACAGGAGAGACAATGAGAAACTGCATTTCCTACGTGTGTAATTTTTAGTTGTGAACAATAATAGTAATAATGTAAACATTTCTGAGTCTTTGAACAAAAATGAGAAAATGTATGTAATGTAGATTTAACATATAAAATAATACACAAATATAAGTATAATTATGTATGATGTGATTCACATGCCTGTCCCACTTTATTTCCCAAATATGTTCAAGATGATACTTTGATAACTAAATGGTGAAGAATTTGGAATTCAAAGTAGGATCTGGATATTTGAAATGATTTCAACAAATTTTGTTGCTAGAATATAAATTATCAGATAAATGGTAGTTCAAAAAATAAATTAATTTAATGTAAAGAACTACAGAAAAAATCCTGTATTTTTATTTTTTTATTATTTTTATTTTGTCAATATACAATGTAGTTGATTATTATGTCCTATATAAAAATCCTATATTTTTAAAAACTAACTCAAATGCATAATCCTATATAAAAATTTACAGAAAATCCATGGATAATTGGGCAGTGCCCTAGAAAGAAAATATTATTCACACTTATAGAGACTAATACAAAGCTTGACAGCTTCATTAGGCTTCTCAAACTTGCTTCATGAAATAATTAATGATAGAAAAATGCAATTGAATTAAACTAATGTGACCTTCTGAGTTCTGCATCCAAAGTAGTATTCAAATTCTATATTCAGGTTCTTGCAAGCTATGAATGTTTGATGACATTAAGAGTTGAAATTTATGAAGCACTCTGCCTTCGTTATTCAGAACATTACCCTGAAATCAAAAGGGAGCTACATTTTTTGCACTATATTGGTATCTTTCTTCCTTTTAAAGTAAAATTGTTTCTAGTGACATGAAAAGAATCACTAGATAAATAAAAGAAGAAAGAAACAAAGGAAGAAAAATCTAAGCTGAAAATTAACTTTTCCAGGTCTGTTTCTTTTATAAAATAAATCTGTTGAACTGTAAGGTACCCTGTAGTTCTAACTTTTCTTATGAGTCTAATATGTCCTCTAAGAAATAATCTTATAATTTAAATAATTTGAAAAAAGAGGATCTTCGTTTGAAAAGTTGTGCATTAGTAATCCTTGAGTACAGCAACTTTGCCTACATGCGCACAAATGTATTTATACCATCTCACTACTTCTGATTCACCACTATAATGACTTTCTAAAGGCCTACATAAAAGGCTACATTTTTCCTCTACCTTCTCAGATTCTCTACCTGAAAAGGATCTCTTCCTCTATGCTACATCATGTAGCAAAGATAAATAACCAATAGGAAATACATTTGTAAAGCAAAAAGCTTTACTTCAATTGCTATTTTTTGATGGACATCATAATGCTTTTAGAATTCAGATAAATGTTCCACTCATATTAAGCTATTTCATTACTTAAGTTTATAGTTATAGTTATACCCTGTTTTTGTAGTTTTGTTCTCCGGCCTCTTTTTAGAAATCAGAACCATGACTTCTATTAAATGTTACTTAGATTTTCATAGAGGAGTTGGAAACAGGCGGCTAGCCACAAACTTCAGAGATCAAAAAAGTGACTGATCCTGCCGTGTGCTGGGAGTTCCCTGAGTGTCAGCACGCACTACTAGGTTTTGTAAAAAAACAAAATCAAGAAAATTTACAATAAAAACACAGAATTTTACTGGAGAAGTGATTCGATGTTAATATAGGAATCTCACTGGTCTTTCAATTTAATTGCATCATCCAAAATGCTATTTTAAAGTTTGCACTCAAGGCAAAACATTAGAAGGAATTCAGAAATAAACGGAACTTGGTTTGCAGTCCACATAAGCACCATTTTTCTCTTGATAAAGGTGCAGGTAAGAGTTCTTAGAAAATAGCTTTGCATAAGCTCCTAAAAGAGTGAGAGGTAGTCTTACTTATATCTCAGCAGCAGGATGTAAATAAGAAAAAGTACAGCTGACCTGTAGACATCTAGGAGTCACTAGGTTGTTGAAGCCAGAAATAAATTGTTTTGTTGTCAAGGCAGAGAACACTGATAATTCAGCAAAAAGGGGCTTCTTCCTGAGGGCGGGAGCTTGAGAAACTGGTAAGGGATTGATTCATTTCAGCAAAGTTGATCGGCAAAGATCAGTCAGGCCCTCATCACCATTACGAAAAAGAGGTAAATTGTCAAGAAAGCAAGTTGATTTGACCTGGGATTTTATCTAGGAAAGACTTTATAGGATCACCTGTTTCATTACCTGGTCTGCAAAACCTAAACCTGTAGCTAAAGCTCTATGTCAGATTCACACACTTATCGGCAAGGACTAGTAACTAAATCTGTCTTTAAAGTTTATGGTTGGTAGACTTTTTTTATAATATAAAGATATTTTGATTCTATTTTGGAAAGATTTCCACTAAAAATAATAGTAAAATAATTCTGAATTAGTGCTAATCTTCAGCTTCCTAAAAGTACAAAGTTATACAGAAACACGGTTTCTCAGTTACTCATTTCCCTAAGTGCTGAGAAACAGAGGTACCAGGTATGTATTTCTTGAGGCCACTAGTCTCATTGTATTTACCACGTGAGAGTCATGCCAAACATCATGAATCTTTTCCTTTAGAAAGCATAGCCCAATTTGTCAAGCTATTACATTACTTAACATCATAATAAATTTGTGACTCTGGTTCAATATTCTCAATACACATAATATTGTTTCACAGTAAATAATGGGTTTTTAAGTGGATAGATTAAAGAGAAAAGACAGGGCAAGAAGTGAACAAATTATAAGAGCTAAATTATAAAAATGAATATATGTGTCATAACCCAAATATGTCAGACTCTTCATTTATTTGCTAAGCCTAAAAATAACTGGTTTTAAAATAATATTAAGAAAAATGCTGTCTTCCTGGAGAACACAGGAAACTATATGTTTCCCTGACTTTGGCACCAAAAGTGTATCATCATATTATGTTAAATTAGTCTGTCTAAATTCAAACCACCTATTCATATCCTGGCATTTATCCTGTTGAAATTAATTACAACCTAAACCAAAAATGTACCTAAAATTAAAACAAATAATAGTTCTTAAGCAAATGAGGAAGAATCTTCAATGAAGCCAGAAAACCAAAGAGTAAAGTAGAATAAGTAATAGAAATATTAAAAAAAAAAATCAGAAAGGGTACCTTGTTTCCAGCTTCCCAAAGAAAGCATACACGTCACCCGAAAGAAATAAAGTTTCTTAGCTTTAAATACCCCATCCATGAAAGACGGAGACCATTTGATATACAAGCCTCACAAAACTATCGATGAGCCAATAAATTTGTCTGTAATCACTACACAGATATATCATTATGTGAGAAAATCATGTGCACTTAGGAAAAATTTTAAACAGAAGCAACCTTCCTCTCAATTTAAAACAAATAAGAGATGCATCGGTTGATAAAAACAAATGTCTGTTTTTAAGACATTATCACAGAAAGCAGTCTTTAAGATAGAAAGAATAGTAATCTTGGTATGTAGCTACAAAAGCTAAAATTATAAGAATACATTCAGCTTTGATTCTCGGATGAGCTAATGTGGCATAAAAAAAAAGACATTCCCAACTCACTCCTGTTTAGCTTAGAGATACCCCATAAGCACATGATTATTTTGTAGTAGTTAATCTTCATAATTACTTTTTGGCATATGCTCAAATTTAAATATTGTATTTAAAAAGCAAAGCTGAAATGAGTGGTAGGGAAAGCGACTCCCCACTGTACTAGGATCTCACCTTTCCTACAGTCTCATCCACACCCCATTGTCTACANTGGGGAGTCACTTTCCCTACCACTCATTTCAGCTTTGCTTTTTAAATGCAATGATATTTAAATTTGAGCATATGCCAAAAAGTAATTATGAAGATTAACTACTACAAAATAATCATGTGCACTTAGGAAAAATTTTAAACAGAAGCAACCTTCCTCTCAATTTAAAACAAATAAGAGATGCATCGGTTGATAAAAACAAATGTCTGTTTTTAAGACATTATCACAGAAAGCAGTCTTTAAGATAGAAAGAATAGTAATCTTGGTATGTAGCTACAAAAGCTAAAATTATAAGAATACATTCAGCTTTGATTCTCGGATGAGCTAATGTGGCATAAAAAAAAAGACATTCCCAACTCACTCCTGTTTAGCTTAGAGATACCCCATAAGCACATGATTATTTTGTAGTAGTTAATCTTCATAATTACTTTTTGGCATATGCTCAAATTTAAATATTGTATTTAAAAAGCAAAGCTGAAATGAGTGGTAGGGAAAGCGACTCCCCACTGTACTAGGATCTCACCTTTCCTACAGTCTCATCCACACCCCATTGTCTACAGGCTTCTGAAGCTTCTTAGAAAATGGACATGTCACTCTCCTTCACCATTCCTCTCAAGCATGTATTTAAAGTCCACATAACTTTACAGGGCATATAAGGCCCCTATATAATCTAGTTTAAACCTTCACATCCAATCCCCTCTTCCTTTCATTTCTTTCCAAGAATCCCAAGGTTCTGTCATAGGAGACTGCTGTTTTTGATACTCAAGAGCCTCTCTTGTTTGGAAATGCTCCACAAGTCTGGAATATCATCCTCTAGCTTTTCTTCCTGTCAAAATCTCCTTCATTTCTCAAAGTCTGGCTCAAATAGTGCCTCCTCTGGGAAGCCCTCCTGAGTCCTCAGGCACAGTTAGCAGAGTTCTGTCCTGGCTTTCATAGCAATATGATTAAAACCTTATAAATTCATTTATCATGCTAATTTAACTTATCTCTAAAAGAATGTGAGTTTACTCAGGAAAGATGTATCTTATCTATCTGTAAAGTGAGAATAAAAATACCTGTGCAGTAGCGATATTGTCAGAATTTAAAAATGTAATAATGCAAAGCACTAAGTAAATCCGAGTAAAACTGGCACTTCAGTAAATTCTGAGTAAAGGTCCTCCCTCTTTACTTGTTTTGTAGTGTCTGTAGGGAGAAGACGACTGCCACATAATGACTGCTTAATATATATTTGCCAAATAAACAAACCACTTTACATTTCCTCCTATTAAACATATTCCTTGTTGAAACAGATACTTCAAATATCTATGAAAATACCTAGAGCAAAAATCATGGAAAAAAAGTTTAAAACTTTTGCAATTGAAACGTTGCCTTTCAAGAACACAAACTGAAATAATTGTGCATTTGAAAACCAGCCACATTATTAAGTTAATGCTGAAAGAATACAAATCATGAAGCAATTATTTTGCTTACAAAATACCAACAGAATTTAGACCAAATATACTTTCCTATAGAGCAGGAGCAAAATTCCAATAGAACTATTTTGACCATGTTTCTCAAATGTTATGTAATGTGTACAATAAACTCAAATTTTTTAATTAGAATGGTAAATATGCATTATAGTTATCTAGGAGCGATATTTTATATATCTGTAAAACATTTTAATTTGATACATATATTTTCCTTTTCTTAGATTTATGTTTACAAAATTTATTTTAAAAGTTTAAAAATATAATGGAACATTCAATATTTCCACATTTTTCTTATTTAAAAATGTGATTATAATCATTTCCAGAGTTTGTTCTGGTCTAATAAAGGTAAGGTGGTAGGTTTTCAGTAGTGAGAATGCTTGTAGTCAAGTCTTTCTGGATTGGTTAGCTAACTTCCCCACCACTTTGTAATCATGAATTTAAGGTTATATTGTAATATTCACTTGTATTAACTATTTCCCGTATAGGAAAAAACCTGTGTTCCTTTGGAAGATGATGCTTTGCTAAACACTGTCAGGCATTTTAGAGACAACATGAGTGTACAGATCATTAATTATAAATCCATCACTAAAACTAAAGAGCAACCGAGTACACATCCTCCAATGTTGAGGGTACAAAGAGCACATTTATTGGTGATTAAATCTAATGAAAACATACATTTTGAAAACTATTAGGCCTGATCTTTTTGTGGAATTCTATTTGTAGCAAATTATTGAAGTTTGGGCATCTTTGTTATAAATATCAAAAGTGGGATTTTAATTTATGTTGACTTCCAAATTAGAAAAGCATATAAATGCATATTAGGGAATATTTAAAATAGTCAAATGATGAATAAAAAATGGAATTGTACTTCAAGAGTAAAACTGAAATCAGACCACTATCTTTTGCCACAAACAATAATTAACTGAAAATGGGTTAAAGATTTAAATGTAAAATACAAAATTATAAAACTACTAGAAGAAAACATAGGGGAAACACATTAAGACACTGGCCTAACCAATGATTTTATAAATAAGACTTCTAAAGAACAGACAACAAAGCAAAAACAGACAAATGGGATTATATCAAACTAAAAAGCTTCTGCACAGCAAAGGAAACAAACAATCAACAGAGTGAAGAGGCAACCTACAGAATGGGAGAAAATATTTGCAAAGTATTCTTGGTATTACTCTGTCAGATGAATAGTTTGCAAATATTTTGCAAAGGAACTCAAAAAAATTCAATTAAAAATAGACAGATGCTCTAAATAAACGTTTATCAAAAGAAGACATACAAATGGCCAACAAATATATGAAAACATACTCAACATCACTGATCATCAGGGAAATGCAAATCAAAACCACAATAAGATATCATCTCACCCCAGTTAGAATGGCTATCATCAAACAAAAAATAACAAATGCTGGGGAGGATTCTGAGAAAGGGGAACTCTTATATACTGTTGGTGGGAATGTAAATTAGCACAGTCAAATGGAAAAACAATATGGAAGTTCCTCAAAAAACTACAAATAGAACTACCATATGACCCAGTAATCTCACTACTGGGTAGTTTCCAAAGGAAAACAAATCAGTATATCACAGATATATCTGTACCCCCATGTATATTACATCACTATTCACAATGGCCAAGATATGAAATCAACCTAGGTGTCCATCAACAGATGAATGAATAATAAAAATATGGTATATATATATACAGAATGGAATACTATTCACCCATAAAAAAGAATGAAATCCTGCCATGCATGGCAACATGGATGAGCCTGGAAAACATTGAGTGAAATACGTCAGACACAGAAAGATAAATATTGCACGTTTTTACACGTGGGAACTAAGAAAGTCGATCTCATAGAAGTAAAGAGTAGAACTGTGGTTACCAGTGGCTAGAAAGAGCTGGGAAGGAAGAATGGGGAGAGGCTGGCTAACAGATACAAACTAACAGCTAGATGGTAAGAATAAGTTCTAATGTTCTATAGCACTGTTAGGTGACTATAATTAACGATAATTTATTGTATAATTTCGAATATCCAGAAGAGAGGATTTCAAATGTTCCAGCACATAGAAATAATGTTCATTGTCTTCATATATTGAAACATCACGCTGCACCCCATGAATATGTATAATTATTACATGCCAATTAAAAATATAACTAAAATTTAAAAAACTGGAATTAGAAATTATATGTGACAGGTTTTTTGACTGGGGGCATAATTGATATGGCCATTGATACTTAACTTCTTCATTCTTGCAAAAAATAATACAATTAAACCAAAGGGTCTCATTAAGTCATTTTTATCTTATAACACACGATTTTTAGTTCTAGGCTCTGTCAAATTAGAAAAAAATAATAAAATAAAAGGAGGACAAAATAAATGATGGAAGGAAAATTCGTTTGATATGATGAGTGCAAAGCCTACTGAAAATGAGGGTTTCAAGCCTTCAGTTCAATTTCTTCAAAATGGAAATAAATGAGTTGTATGAATTCACTAGGAAGGAACATATGTCAGAATTAATGATTGTCATTCCTGGATTCAAGTTCTAGGCAATTCTACCCATAGCAGTGCTTCTTAAGACAGTGTTACCACTCCCTGGAAACATCTGGATGACTATATAGCAGGTGCTGCACTCATTAAGTAGGTGGAGGACGTGTTATCTAGAAGCCCTGACATGTGTGAGGCAGTCTTGTGTGACTAAGAATTGTCCCCGTTCCCACATGAATTTTAAAAAGTCCTGCTAGTATCTTTGTAGGTGAAAAGCCTGTTTAGAATTACCTGAGCCTAAAACTTAACCTTATTTTAGGTATAAACACAAAGGTTTTATGCCTGTTTTTAAATATATATTAAATTATCTCAAGGAAACTACTACCGTGTAAATATTCAAGGGGATATTGTGCCGTGTTTTGTTTGTAACTTAACAGTTTTTCACCAGTCATGTCACTGACAACTGTGAGTTGTCATACATCAAACATACATACACCAAAGGACAATTTAGCTGCTGTATTCTCACTGACTTGAGATACAGCTGTTAACACCTAATGACATCATTATATCTTCTAGTGCTGTAGAATACCCACATTTCCACATTAAAATACTTGTTATTTCATTACATATTGCTTTCCTTTAATGTATTAATTATGTTAATAGCAGGTCATCATATGTATTTTTTAACTGTGGGCATAGATAATTTGTATTAAGTATAAATCGCGTTTCAGGTTTTAAAGTGGGGCACTTTGAAGTAATTACTCTAAAGAGATGCTGTATTTGACAAGGTTAGAAATTACCAGTTTAGAGAAAAAATCCTAGAAGTTAAAAAAAGCTTTTAATTATATATACCTACAACACAAGCTAAAATCTCTATTTTATAGGAGTAAGGCAGAGATATAGGGCATAAACTTTATGTTTATTAAGACTTTTAAGAAATCTTGCTGTTCTTTGAGCCAGTAATTCCATTTCTCATAATTTATCCAAAAAAATAGGCAAGACATCCTTTTCACATGCCAATTATGCTTAAAAAGTAGAATTAGCACTTAATTTACAAAAAAATTACATGATGGAGTATTAAGATTATGTAGTGATACAGTAAATACTCATACATTAAGTGAAATGGAAGCATACAATGTGATTCTATTTTGCTTTTTAAAAAAGTTTTGCATAGAAAAAATACTAGGAGGAATTCTAACATAAAAATAGTAATTACTAGTAAAATGTATTTCTTCTTTATACATTTCTTTTATGTCCCAAATTGTCAAAATTAAGCCTACATGATTAAAAGATTTTCAAAAATGTAATAGTAAGTATGATTTTAAAAAGCACAAGGATTGAATTAAAGTGGAGCTCCATCCTGAGCAACTCAGTGACCTTGGAAAATTTATTTAACTGCTCTAAGCTTCAGTTTCTCCACTTCTATAAAAATCATGACAATTACATAAAAAGGCTTAGAAAACACCTCATACAGGGGTTGCATCCATAAATGTTTCTGCTGTTGCTGTTGTTAATATTCTTATTAATGAGGATATCAAGGTCCATTAGAAGGAGATGACTTGAAAAGCACACTCTACCCCAAATAGCTCAAAATTAAAAATGCTACATAGGAAATAGAACGTATTCCAAGAACTGGACCTTGATTAGACTTCATTTTTCTGATATTGCATATTTACTCCTGTGAATGAAAGGGCCATGTTGAAGCACACTAAAAAACTCAAAGATATAGGTTTTAGTCCAAAATACTGTATATAAGAAAGGAAAATACTAGGAGTTGAATAAAGAGCCAAAGATGATTGAGAATAAGGGCAGGAAGGTGTGGCCTGGGTAGACCACAGAAACAGGTTTCATGCCACATCTCAGTTACTATCACAATGTTTAAATTTAAGAATAAAATCCTATTAAAAAATGTTGTTTTTAATCAGGTATATGTTAAAGTTTATAAAGTTACCAAACAGAAGTGTATAACTTCAGAATAAAGTGAAAGAAAAGCTGGCTCTCTCAAAATCTATGTTTTGCTCACATTGTTTTAGATAGTTTTCAAATATATTTATGACAAAATACAAAGTCTGTATTAAAATCGTCACCATACTTATGTGGCTACATTATCAACCTTTGTACCTACAAATGCATTTCTTTCAATAATGCACCTACTTACCAGAGCCCTAACAGAACAAAGGAAAAATCATGAAGAGATGCAGATTGCAGTAAATCCACCACTACTAAAGAAAAAACTGTAGCAAGGACCTATGGGCTTATTAAGTATTTTTAGATCCGGGGCTAATGGGCTCATGCTGGTTTACCAGCAGTGATTTTTTTTTTTTAACTTGGTGATACATCAATTTTTGGTATTTTATTTTTCTGCTTCCTCACCTTTTATTATATTACAGGTAATTAACATGCTATATCCCCTTTCTCCCAACTGAGTTATTTTCAGCACAGTCAAAGGTGTCACGTCACAGTCAACCATTAACTTCCCACCTGTCCTAGCCACCACAGAAACTGTCACCCAGTATTCACAGCTTGTCTTTCAAGGGCAGTGTCTGATGAGCTGCCACTGGGGAAGCCTTTGACCACTGATTTTATGTGACCCCTTGTAGAGAACTACACTCTAATTTAACTGAAAACACTGGGGATAGAGAAAAGAAACTGAAGAAACTGAAGAAACCCTCATATTCTTCAGAAGCTTTCTACCTTAATTAGTCACCGAGACTATGAATAAAATGTATGTCGGCCTTCAAAAACAGCAAAAAGTACACACCAGTAAGAGATAAACCACCAGCACATAGTTGGTGCTTATCTCTCTCATTTTCTGCCTCTGTCTGTCTCTTCAAATAAATTGCAACCAAGAACAATGAGATATTTATGTTGTTAAGGAAAAATAAATGAAATAATCTCTATGTAATAAAGATACAGAAAAAGAACCCCAAATTTGAGCTGTGTCATAGAACTATAAAAGTGAAGTCTGGTTTTCCCATCTTTCTGAATTGTCAAAGTGAGAAAGCATTTACTAGATCATTTTAAAATTCCAGATTTTCACGTTAAAAGAAATGCTTAATAGGAATACATTCTAAAATGTATCAGGGATTAACCTCTGTTCTGTGAAATCTGTTTCCTGATGAAGCATTGGCTCCTGTCCTTGCCACTGGCTTGCTTCAGGGCTGAGGCTTCATAATAACAAGCTTTCTCTGGATTTGGGTGCAAAACGGATACATGAAATAAAGTATTTAGCATATCCATAACACCTCTCATGTTCATAGCTCAAAGAGCTTTATAAAATCCAATTAATTCATCAGGCTTCATAAACTCTGAAGGACATATAATTAGAGCTCTACATGTGGCTAACTACTGGCAGCAAGCGGTCAGATGCATGGCTTAACAGAAAACAGATTTTAGGTGCACAGTGCTTGAACTTTTATGCACCTATAGAAAGTCAGGGAACAATGAAGAATCTCTGAATTACTGGCAAATTCTAAGAATTTAGTTAGGTTAAGAATGCACACAGAAAAGTATGATCTCATTGCCAACACCCAAAAGAACTCTAAATGGGCAAAGAAGGTTCAGATCCAACTAAAATAGGGCTCTCCCAACTCCATGCTTTGGTGGGGAAGTAGAATCGCTTGGTAGAAGTCTCTGTATAACATACAAAAAGGAAATCTATAGATTCTTAGTAAGAATATTTTTGAAATACTAATTATAAACACTAAACCATTGTTTACAGTGCATAATTCATTGTCCTGATGAAGTGAAACACTTTGGGAAGTTTGTAACTTTTTTTTAGGCTGATATCCAGGCAAAACATGGTTTGCTAGTTATGATGAGGTACGAAATCTTTGTGAATAAAGCAAATTGTTTTCCAGAAGAAACAGCACTGTCAAACATTGTGAGCAGAGGCAAACATGATATGAGTCCTACGAGTTTCTTCCAGGCCATGGGTTTTCTTGTGGTGAACATAGTCAAGGAAAAGGCATTATAGGATTTTGGAAAAATCTCAGGGGTTGTCACCCAATATAAACTCAAACCTTGACTTGTTTATGTATCTGGTGACCTTGAATGAATCATCCCATTTCTTTGAGCCTCAGCTTCCTTACATATAAATTAGAATAATAATACTTACTGGCATGGGGTTGTTGAGAATAGTAAATGAAAAAAATGTCTGTAAAGTGCCTAATGGGTTTCTAATAAATCATAGAAGTAATTTTTAAAAATTATTTCTTCCTTATCCCTCATATATCCCAGAGCTCTCTGAACCCTTTTTAGGGCCTGGAAAGAATATTTCCACATGGAGGAAATACTGGGCATCCTCCATTCCCAAGTGATGAAACCTCACAATAAACAACCACTGTGTATAAGGACATAGAAAAAAGGAACAGCTAAAATGGGAAGTAGGGTCAAGGACAATTGGTCCCCACCCATTCCAGTTCCTACTCCTGGGGCAGGAGTAAGGATACCCACTCCTCATTATCTCTAGCAGTTGCTCTTTAATGGGTGGAAGCTCTAGGAAGAAAATGTGAGCTCAATTTACAGACTTTCCAAACAACTGCAGCTCTTTGACAGTAGAAAAAGTGTATTAGTAAACAGTAGATCTTTAGTATGGAGGTAGGATGTTCCTACCCCTTGAGATATTGAAGCAAACGGTAAATATGATATACCTTTAACAATATATATACTTATTAAATGCACTATGCTTTCATATAAATGCATTAACTTATTTTTTTTTTCCTTTTTGTCTTTTTTTGTGACCGGCAACGGATCGCAACCCTCAGTGTCACGCCCGTACTGGACCAGGACCGGCAACGGGATCGCAACCCTCGGTGTTGCACCCGCACCTCGCTCAGCCAGTGAGCCACCGGGATCTGAACCCTCGGCAGGAGCGCCGCTGCGCTCCCAAGCGGCGCACTGTAGCAGTGCGCCACCGGGCTGGCCCTGCATTAACTTATTAAATGCTCACAATAACTTTATAAATTTGGTATTTGTATCCGAACCCTCGGCAGGAGCGCCGCTGCGCTCCCAAGCGGCGCACTGTAGCAGTGCGCCACTGGGCTGGCCCTGCATTAACTTATTAAATGCTCACAATAACTTTATAAATTTAGTATTTGTATCCCCTATTTTAAATACTAGGCCAACAGTGGTTAAGTGAGTGGACCAAATGTCAGTGGGTGACCAGCTCTAGGGAAGATTGTAGAGTGATATTGTGGGTAGTACATACATGAATCAGCTATTCCACTTCATAACACCTTCATATATGATTGATTCCATGCAGGAATATTCTATAGGGTAGACTAGGTGGGATATATGGCTAACAACAACCAGGAGAGCCCTTTCAATCCCAGAATTTGACTATCTCTTTTTAAAAAATAATTAATTAATTTTAACTGAAACATTGTAATAGTACATATTTATGGGATACAATTTGATGTTTTGATGCATATGTATGCTGTACAATGATCACTACTATTCCAATTTCTAGAATTAAGATCTTTTCTCAAATAGACTTAGTCTGACTTCAAAACTCCTACATACAAAATAGTATTATTAATGCTTCTTTCTAGCTTACTGATACTAAGGCAATGACAAAAAAGCAAGACATCAAAGTTTTTCTTTCTCAGCTACATTTATAAATTTATAAATGCTTATAAATGATGGGCAAAATGCTAAGTACCTAACATGAATCAGTCATTTAAGGTTCTCCTAACAGCCCTGTACGATTAGTACTGTTATTATCATTCATATGAAGAAACCGAAACATGTAGAACTGGAATAGCTTGCTGAAGACTGCATAATTAGCAAGGGTAGAGAGGAGAATCAGAACCAGATCTATTTAACTCGAAAATGTGCAACCCTAATCACTATGCTAGATGGTATCACATATAGTGCTGTAACTCAATTTAAGTAAGATAAATTTTATGGATATGATAATGATAAAAGCTTCAATTGAGTACACATATATGTGAATAAATACTGGTGGCACGATTAACAAATTCAAAATTGGTATTTTCACATACTTTTTATCTGAGGCTAATATTGCATTTTTTATTTAACTAAAAGCTTTATCTTTTGCAGTGTTCAGAATTATTAGCACATGACATTTTAATAATAAACACATAAAAGCTAATATCATTTTGAAACATTTTTAAATATTCCAAGACTGGATTTTTTTTTTTTTTCTTCGAAGCCCAGTGGCTCACAGGTTAAACAAAATTGGACTAACTTAATTTAGTATCAACTCATCTCAATGTCATTAGAAATCTGAAGCATCCAGTTCATTTCTTGCAAAAAATAATTTGAAAGTCAAAATACATCAAACTCTTATGCATAACATATAATATAATATAATTTAGTTCCTTATTATGGATAATTAAGAGGAATGAAAAGAAGAGAAAGATATTCCAGACATGAGAAGGGGAGAAGGAAAGGTACAAATAAACCAAGGATAAGACTGAGTGAAACACCAATGATGTACGTACAAAAAACGCACACATCCACACTACCCAACATATACCCTTAGAAAAGAGACATAGGATGGTGATATGTAATTGGCATACATTCCAGGATTAATTAGTGAGACAGTAAGCCCAGAACATGGATTTCCATTATGTTATATCCCCATTTTATGCCTTTCTAGTCTTTTGAATTTATTTTGTACTTTCACCACCTCCAAAACAATCTACTAGCATTTGTCAGTAGACGAGAGAAAATTAAAGACAGGTTCATTTTCATTCAAAATGAACATGATCAGGCCACTATAATAAACGTTGAGGTAAGTTTACAAAGCTACTGTAAATGAACAGTTAAAACCTCTTAATAAGTAATTAGCCTTCACATTGGATAATAAACAGAATTATAACTCATTAGTTTTACAATTGTCCATTTTCGCCACAGAAATTTTTTGTGCTTTGATCTCTATCAAGTCTAAATTCATATTATAAAGGCAAAAAACCCTGCATCTTTATGTACTTTAAATCCATTCCAGAGTTTTTAACTCTTCTGTGTAAATCAAAGTAAATTAACTGCATTTACTCTAGCTGGTGCACACCAGACTCCAAGCCTCCTTAGTACCTGTTGTCTATCCAGACGCATCCTCTTGGCGGCATTTCTACTCTCACTCTCACAGGCTGAAGCCAAGATACTCTCTGCAACTGCTGAAGTAAGGTGGGAAGGAATAGGTCGAGACTAAAAAAAAAAGAGAAAAAAATATTAAAAAATTATTAACAGTATCATTAACAATGCTATTCTCAGAAGAGCTCACAGGATCATCAATACGTTTAGGAGTATCCATTAATTTCAACTGAACTTATTTCAATAGAAAGAGGAAATGGGAGTTGTAAAGATGAAAAATGAAAGCTAGTTAGAGGTTAAAGCTATAATTGCTGCACGGATCCTTCATTCATTCCCATAGCTCCACTGTCACACGGATTTAGTCTGGGCCATTAAGCTCGAGTTTGAACAGGCAGTGGCAAAATTGCTGACTGAATTTTGCAAATGAAACAAGTCTTTTAATTCTTTTATAACATATGACAATGCACAACAAAACAAAACAAGTGACAGGGTTGAAACATAGTTGAAAAAACTAACAGACACTCTGTCCAACATCTTAATATGAAGTAATATGAATATTTACAGCCTCAGTAGTGACACAATTCATGTGACAAAAATCCTTTAAAAAATGAATACTTACTTTACTTTAAATAGAAACTGAAAACTCAGTCCTAGAATGGTTTTGATATACCAAAGCTCTGATTTTATAGATATGAGATATGATTGCCTGTGTATGTACATGTATGTTTTATTTTATTTATAAAATGTGAATTGATATTATTAATTTAATAGGTACATGTTGGAATCCATCTTCTGTGTAGCCCACATAGAAATTAATTCCCCAAATGAGCTCCTAATTAACTACAAATTGTTTGTATATCTCCATATCATTTATGATAATCTATTCTTTTTGCTCATAATTACATGAAAAATCATATATCTGAAAGATGATGTACTTAATGACATTGAAAAGTTTTTTTAATTAAGATAAGCAAAATGATAGACAAGAAATAACATGAAAATTAAACCAGATGAGATAGTAAAATAATGAGAAATTACAAAATAAAAAGTATCTTTTGGGAACCTAGCATACATAGTGGCATGCCACCTTAGGGTTTCAAAGTCTCAGGTCAAAATATGTATGGATGCCATTTAGTAGATGCCTAATTGAGACATTTTACATTTTTTGTAAAGGAACTCTCACATGCTTCTATTGTATATGAATCATTTTACTAACTTTGACGTGTAAAATGTGCTTTAGAAAATTGAACAATAGGGCTTTTGTCTCAAATAATGTTCAAAAACAGCTAAATTCAGACCACTGTGTTTTAAAGACACTCCTCAATGGAATTTGTGTAGTGTACAAAGAGACCAGGCTCTGACCTCATGTGAACTAGGAATCAATTTCTGCAGCTGCCTCAGCAGATTTCAACATTACTT